>NC_142481.1:5914090-6065606 GCF_049115385.1 Moschus berezovskii
GGGAACATTTCGTGCAAAGATGGGCTCAATAAAGGACAGAAATAGCATAGATCGGACACGACTGAGCGACTGAACTGAACTGAACTGAAGCAGGAGATATTAAGAAGAGGTGGCAAGAATACACAGAAGAGCTATACACAAAAGATCTTCATGACCCAGATAGCCACACTGGTGTGATCACTCACCTAGAGTCAGACATCCTGGAATGTGAAGTCAAGTGGGACTTAGGAAGCATGACTACAAACAAAGCTAGTGGAGGTGATGGAATTCCAGTTGAGCTCTTTCAAATCCTAAAAGATGATCCTGTGAAAGTGCTGCATTCAATATGCCAGCAAATTTGGAAAACTCAGCAGTGGCCACAGGACTGGAAAAGGTCAGTTTTCATTCCTATCCCAAAGAAAGGCAATGGCAAAGAATGCTCAAACTGCTGCACAAATGCACTCATCTCACACACTAGTAAAGTCATGCTCAAAAATTTCCAAGCCAGGCTTCAGCAGGACGTGAACCGTGAACTTGCAGATATTCAAGCTGAATTTAGAAAAGGCAAAGGAACCAGAGATCAAATTGCCAACGTCAACTGGATCATCGAAAAAGCAAGAGAGTTCCAGAAAAATATCTACTTCTGTTTTATTGACTACACCAAAGTCTTTGACTGTGGAAATCACAACAAACTTTGGGAAATCCTTCAGAGAGGGCAGTACCAGACCACCTGACCTGCCTCCGGAGAAATTTCTATGCAGATCAAGAAACAACAGTTAGAAGTGGACATGGAACAACAGACTGGTTCTAAATCGGGAAAGGAGTATGTCAAGGCTGTATATTATCACCCTGCTCATTTAATTTATATGCAGAGTACATCATGCAAAAGGCCAGGCTGGATGAAGCATGAGCTGGAATCAAGATTGCCAGGAGAAATATCAATAACCTCAGATACACAGATGACACCACCCTTATGGCAGAAAGTGAAGAAGAACTGAAGAGCCTCTTAATTAAAGTGAAAGGAGGAGAGTGAAAAAGTTGGCTTAAAACTCAGCGTTCAAAAAATGAAGATCATGGCATCCGGTCCCATCACTTCATGGCACATCGATGGGGAAACAATGGACAGTGACAGTGTCAGACTTTATTTTTCTGGACTCCAAAATCACTGCAGATGGTGACTGCAGCCATGAAATTCAAAGGCACTTGCTCTTTGGAAGAAAATCTATGACCAACCTAGACAGCATATTAAAAAATAATAAAATAAAATAAAAAGCAGCAACATTACTTTGCTTACAAAGGTCCATCTAGTCAAAGCTATGGTTTTTCCAGTGGTCATGTATGGATGTGAGAGTTGGACTATAAAGAAAACTGAGTACCAAAGAATTGATGCTTTTGAACTGTGGTGTTGGAGAAGACTCTTGAGAGTCCCTTGGACTGCAAGGAGATCCAACATGTCAATCCTAAAGGAAATCAGTCCTGAATATTCATTGGAAGGACTGATGCAGAAGCTGACACTCCAATACTTTGCTCACCTGATGCAAAGAACTGACTCATTTGAAAAGACCCTGATGCTGGGAAAGATTGAAGGCAGGAGGAGAAGGGAACGACACAGGATGAGATGGTTGGATGGCATCACCGACTTGATGGATGTGAGTTTGAACAAGCTTCCGGAGTTGGTGACGGACAGGGAAGCCTAGCCTGCTACAGTCTGTGGGGTCGCAAAAAGTCGGACACGACTGAGCAGCTGAGCTGACTGACTGATGCTAACCATGACCTGAAGTGCAAATAGGGATATAAGCACAGAAAACAGAGCATTTTGAAAAGCCTCCTTTATAAACAAAGGCTCAAGGATCAGGTGTTATAACAAATTGTTTTTACAATTCTTTTAAACATCAGACAGCCAGTGCTTCTTTCTCAGCTCAACAGCATCAGATTGTTACCAGAGGTCTTTACACTTGTGCTGAAATTTCATTAAGGAGCACTCATTGGTTACGCGATTGATGAAGACACACAACACAAAAGCCTCCATCACTCCTTCAGATTTCCAACAGACACGCCCACAGTCTGAACAAGGTCTACTCTCTAGTTCCCATGGGTGTTTTTGGTCCCGTTGAGAAGTTAAAGGAAGCACAGTTCACACAAAAGCACATCCACTTCTGACTCCAACTGCAAGGGTGGGCTTTCCCAAATCCATGCCCATTCCGGTAATTCTCTTGAAGGACTCAGCACGAACTGGCGCTGTTCTCCTCACAGTTATGGTGTATTACATGGAAAGATACAGACTAGCATCAGATAAGGAAGAGATGCAAGAGGTACAGCAGCCCAGGACAACGCCAGACCGCTCATTGTTCTCTGCACAGGGCATCTCCTGGTCTCTGGCTCCAACTCTCAGCAAAATGCACACAATTGTCTGAGCATCTGTATTTAGTGTATTTACTATAGGCTTCACAAGACAGATGGCAATCGTATCTCTGAATGTGCCTAACATTTCCAGAGCCAGTATGAGGTCGATAGAGATTTCATGAGACAGTGACTCCATCTTACAAAGCTATTGTAAACATTTTCACAGATTTCTATGAGTTCAAGTTTTCTTTCCCCTTTGCACTGCTGACCTCACTTTGGGTAAGGCTTATTCTTCACCACACTGTTTCCAAGTCAGTGAATGCAATCATATCTGGCCACAAATACTCTAAACACACACATACACATACATAGACAGTCTGACACACACGTTTGCACACTCAGTTATATACTTAATCACCCCATACTCCACACTCCTCCTGCACTCACAAATGCTCATGACACATGGAACCACACTCACATTATTGCACATTCTTCCCTCACATGCCAACATAAAACACAACCCCACTCACTTTCACAGAATCATTTATTCGGTCATCAAGAGGGTTATTATGTCCGTCATGTGTTTGTATAAGGAAAGTCTGAATCTTTTCTGGGGAGTACAGTCCAGCAAAAGGGCGGAAACGTATGCACTTTACCCTCCGTCCATCCTGTCAGAGCACTCAAGGATAATATAATAGACATGCGTCTTTTAAAAATTTCTGAGAGCTTTGCCAGTTGAGGTGGGGAAGCTGCTGTTGCTGCTGCTGCTAAGTCGCTACAGTCGTGTCCGACTCTGTGCGACCCCATAGACGGCAGCCCACCAGGCTCCGCCATCCCTGGGATTTCCCAGGCAAGAACACTGGAGTGGGTTGCCATTTCCTTCTCCAATGTGTGAAAGTGAAAACTGAAAGTGAAGTCGCTCAGTCTTGTCCGACTAGTAGCGACCCCATGGACTGTAGCCCACCAGGCTCCTCTGTCCATGGGATTTTCTAGGCAACAGAACTGGAGTGGCTTGCCAGGTGGGGAGTAAGGTATAAAGGCTGGAATGCCTGCGGGTATGACTGAGAGCAGGTGTGATAGAGAGAGAGATAAGCAAGAGGACATGGGGGGCAGGTCAGAGGGTAAGGTGAGGGAAAGGGGTTCTGGGGTGCACAGTACAGGAGGAAAGAGGCTGCAGGAGTAAATGGCACAAGGATTTGAAGGCTGCAGCGGGTTTCAAGTCCACTGCGGGATTTAAGGGAACTCAGAGGTTAAGCAAAAGCGTTAAGGGCACATCTCATATTTGCACTGTGGGGAATAAGGGTTACAGGAGGCATGGGAACATAAAAGAGATTCCACTGAATATGCAGGTTATATTGGGTAGTGTGTTCATTTTTACAATGCTAACTCCTCCAAACCACGAATCTGGTATAGCTTTCCACCTGTTTGTGTTGTCATTTCTTTCCTCAGTGTCTTACAGGCTTCCAAGCACATGTCTTTTACTTCCTTTCCTACTTTCTGAGGAAATGGATGCTTTTACTATATTTTTCAAGCATTTTACTAGCTTTGAACATGGTTGACTTACTACCTTTACCAACGAGATTTCTCCTTTTGTAATGATCATGCTTCTAGTGTGGCCTTTTTTCTGCTTAGAGGAAGTCCCTCTAACATTTCTTTTACAGCTGGTTTCACACTGCTGAATTCTTAACTTTTGCTTGTCTCTAAAACTTTTTTTTTAATTTATTTTATTGGAGGCAAATTACCTTACATTAATATATTGGTTGCTTTTGCCATACATTGACATGAATCCGCCCCGGGTGTACATGTGTTCTCTTTCTGGAATGCCCCTCCCACCTCCCTCTTCCCCATATCCTCCCTCCATGTCATCCCCGTTACCTCTCCATCAAGTCTAAACGAAAGCCTTGCTGAGTACTTTTGGTTACAGATATTGGTTGGGTCACAAAGTTCATTTGGGTTTTTCCATAAGATCTTACAGAAAAACTCAAAAGAACTTTTTGGCCAATCCAGTATTTTCCTTTCATCTTTTAAGTAATACTGTTCCACACCTCTTGGCCTGTAGAGTTTCTGCTGGAAAGTCAACTGATAGCCTTACAGGTGCTCCTTTGTAGGTAACTTGTTCCTTTTCTCTTGCTGCTTTTGATATTTTTATTTTTAAAGAGTTACTTTATAGCACAGGGAAATACATTCAGTATCTTGTTATAACCTGAAGTGGCATATAATCTGAAGAAAAAACTCAAGTCACTTTGCTGTACACTGAGGCTAACAAACCACTATAAATCAACTATACCTCTAAAAAGAAAGAGAGAGTGGAGTCTATTTCCCACAGCCTTCTGGCTCTCCTGAATTTTAAAGCTAAATGTTCTGGGTGCTCATCTTCTCCGTGTTAGAGCCCATGTAGGGCTCAGAACCCTCACCCCTTGAGGAGAATCTCTGTAGTTTTATTATTCTCCTGTATGTAGGTCACACGCCCAGCGCTATGGCTCTTGACTATACAGAGATTCCAACCCTCCTCTGTCTCGTTGTGGGCCCTTCTGCATTTCTTGAGTTGTAGCAGACCTTTTCTGGTAGCTTCCAGTCTTCCTCATTAACATTTGCTCTGTATTCAGTTGTAACTTTGGTGTGTCCATGAGAAGTGAAGAGCTCACAGTTTTTCTGCTCCACCATTTTGGAGCAGTCGCCTGGGGGTATTCTTGGAATAGCAGCCCCTAGCTGACTAAAACAGATTGTTCTGGTTAAGGAAGGTGGGTTGATTAGACTCACCTGAACTTTAGGAGTCAAATAGAGATAATTGAAAGACAAGAGACTGAAAACAGGAGAGGGACTCAATTTGCCAATGCAGGCATGGTAGATGGACAGAATTCAAATGTAAGTCTGTCAAAGGAAACACATTCTACCAACAACACGAATCAGACTGGGAGCCATTCTTATTCAGGTTCCACTTCAAAAATTCTCTTTGGACACTGCAAGGGAAGGAATGAATGAATTGGCAACTGTGCACTGTGGAAATACATCCAATTCACATATATCACATAATAGTAGGGGATTTTCTTATTTCTTATCCAGGCAAAGTCAAGCCTGTGTCACTGGAGTCACGGCTCGTGAGCAGAAAGGGGCTGACAGTAGGGAAGCATGCTGCTATGATTACAGTCTTGTTCACAAGGAAACAGCTCAGATGATCAAAAAGAGCCACAACAAGTTGAAAGATGGAGGAAAGAGTATAAAAATAGACAAAAGTGCTCCCCAGGAGAAAGATGGTTTTGGTAGCTCTGGACTCAGGGAAGGACCTGGGGAAGGGGTCGGTCCCCTGAATGTGCTGGACCTGCTGCTTATGTCTGTACGGGATGAGAACCATGGAGCTGCCAGCCCAGAGTGTGAGCCCCAAAGATAAAACATCAGGAAATAGCAACACTGCACACAATGCCTCTCTGTTTCCATCATGATGAACAGCAGAATAGTATCCAAAATCTGTTTTCTTTGTGATGTTTTTGTCACTCTATTTTCCAGTTATATATATATAGGAAAAATGACATTTACCAGCATTTGCAGGATCCAACACAGGAAAAGAGAGAGAACCACATACTTGGGAGCTGTTATTTTCAGCCTGCCCACCTGGAGTTCCGGGACTGATCGTGATCACCTGAAAGACACTCAAGAGGCAGATGCTACCGATCAACACTCCCCTCCCCACTCTGCAGAAAGAAAAGAAGTTTGCAGCCAAAATCACTGTGGATCTGCTTCCACCCAGAGACTGCCATTGTCTGGGGGACCCCTTTACAGAGGAGGACCAAGGAGTTGGCCACAATCAAGTGCTTAAGGATCAAATCTGTGGACCTTATCCTGGAGCCAGTGAAGTGAAGGACGATATAACCACAAAGCAGTGAGAAATTCCCCAGGATTCCAGCCACAGTCTGTGTTGAGATGATCGTGTCCATTGTCCAATCGCTGCTGGCTGTCCTCTCAGTTCACAGTCACTGATGCTTGTCTTGTGAGTTAGAATATCCTGCCTGGGAACATGAGGTGTGGGTTACATGCATGGTGTCAGCTGGTATCTCGTATTCTCCACTTAACATGAGTTCCCACTCGGAAACTAGCAGTTTATAAACAGCTGCATGTATGATATTTAAAGAGCATTAATATGTAAATCCAACCAGTCCATTATAAAGGAGACCAATTCTGGGTGTTCATTGGAAGGACTGATGCTAAAGCTGAAACTCCAATACTTTGGCCACCTCATGCGATGAGTTGACTCACTGGAAAAGAGTCTGATGCTGGGAAGGATTGGGGGTGGGAGGAGACGGGGACGACAGAGAATGAGATGGCTGGATGGCATCACCGACTCGATGGACATGAGTTTGAGTGAACTCCGGGAGTTGGTGATGGACAGGTAAGCCTGGCGTGCTGTGGTTCATGGGGTCGCGGAGAGTCGGACACGACTGAGTGACTGAACTGAACTGAATACGTAAAAGTAATCCCTGCAGGCTCTACACGTGATCACTTCTTCATTCTTCAAAATCTTTGAGCCAGACACTTGTTTGACCTTAATGATACAGAGAAGGATAAGATAACCACAGAACGGTTGAGTATTTGTCAAAATCTGCTTTTAGGACAGAGTGAGGACTTGAAACCCACTGGACTGGTAAAAAAAAAAGTGCATCGATCCCCTCTTTCTGCCGAAAAGTTAACTATCTGTGTTCATATCAATCCAGATTTATATTTTGCTTTTTTTCACAACTTGTTCTTTCATTTTAGACTGTACTATTTTATAACTTCCATTATAAGAAGATTCCAGTTTTGTCAAGTTTTATTCTGGAGGGCACTGTGTAGTGTGACTGAGGCTTTAGCTGTCTTGCTATATGTACATGCACTGCTGCCGGGAGAATCTGGCAGGAACCTGCCCAAGACAAGGTAATGTCATGAAGATGAGGATGGCTCAGAATTAAGATGCAGACAGGAAGATCCTTTGCTTTTATTTCAGAAAAGCAGTGATAATAGCATGTATCCCAGAAATTGTTACACAGTCACATGTAATGCCATAAACTTTGGGACATAAAACACTCATGCATGATTAATTAGTGTAAGGAGTTACTAAATTATTATTTTCAGGTGATACAATTATCTATTTGTAATAGACAATATGGCAATGAATTAGCATTTGCAAATGATATTAACACAGCAGAGATATATACAAATCAAAACCTGCAAGGCATGTATTTTTTTGCATTTTATAAATGAAAATATCACATATTTAGATTGGTATTAAGATACTTTTTAAATGGACGGAAACGATATGATATATGACTGAGAGTTGCTCCCTGAAACTCAGCATTGTTATGTGAACTTTCCTTAACATTCCATAATATGAAGAGTGAAGACAGCCTCACCATAATCAACGGACTCAGGATGTTTTCAGTGAGGACACAATTACTGTCTCCATTAACATCCAGAGTCAGAGAAAACATTTTCCTTCAAGCCGTTTCCATGTGGATACACTTTCCGCACAGGATAACATTTCTTGCAGACACGTCATCCTCTTTATTGCCACCCTGGAGGTATTATTGCTACACCTCTCCTCACCCTGAACATTGAGTCTATGTTTCCCCTATGGTAGATTCAAGAGTGAAATGATTTTACATCTACAGTTTTAAGCACCTTAAATAACCAGGTTTCGTTTTCACTTGGACCAAGCCACGATAGTCACGGGCAGTGAGGATTCAATGAAACTGCCCGAGGAGCCAGCAGGGACTGGTGTAGAGTGAGGACCCCATCTCTGTCTATCAGCTCAGCTCATACTTCACAATCTTCCCATGTTCCCACCTGGAGTTGGCACTGAATCCAGTGACTGCTCAGAAGACTGCCCCTTTCTGATATAATGGCTTACTCAGCATCCTGACCTGCCTCTCTTGTACAGACTCTGCCTCTCAGACTGAAATAGAACATCCTTACCTGGCACCTTCCTGCTCCCAGGAGAGTGGGCTCCCTGATGGTCGTTGTACCCAGCATGTGTGTGGGCGGGAGGCAGCCGGACCCCGATATCTGGGTTTGAGATGCTGTGTCTTCCCCGCTCCTCCCATCAGAGCTGCAATTATCATTTCCCCTGCAGCAGCGATGGGAGTGCAGGCCTGGGATCTCAGACCATTTCTGGAAACTTTTCTCTCGGTTGTTAATTACTGGAAACAATGACAAGTTTCTAGTTAGCACCCTTAGGGGACTAAAGGAATGTTTCCAAGAGCCTTCTTATTTTCCGTGCCCACTAATGGCAGACAGGGTCTCACATGGACGAGTGTAAGAAATACTGAAATACGCACATGACTGGGGTAACTACGTGGGTCTCTCTGGAGTCTTCACTTCCATGAGATGTTTCTCTAGTACTCTCCCGACTGGCAGTCTGTAATCAGAACCATCAACTAAAGTATTGGTGGAGAAATGCAATGTCCAGTTACCCGGGAGGTACATTCAAAGAGATAAAAGGGAAAGGAGGAACATGGGAGAGCCCATTCTATGAATCATTAGCACAAATAAATCAATTGATTGAGACTCATTTTCATAATTCCATGACAATTATGAAGGAAATCTTGTCAGGAAATTCACTTTCTTCCTGTTTAATCCTGTTGGTGATAAGAATGGGATGCAGAACAAATGCATAGAAACAAAGAGAGGTTTCGAGAAGATATCTCTTAAATAAAATCATCTAGATCTGATGGCTCAATGGTCGGAGCAATTACTTAATTCAGGAGGATCAAACCTAGACACTAAATTAAATACTACTAAAAACCAGTGGATCAACGGGAAATCAAAAAAATCAGAAACTACCTTGAAGCAAATAAAAATAAAACAGAAAGTTCAAAAATCAAGAAATAGAATAGGCAATTCTAAGAGAAACTGAGAAAGATAAAAGCATACCTGAAGAAACAAGAAAAATTTCACATAAACAACCTAACCCACCATCTAAAGAAATTATCTAAGGGATCACATAAAATGTCAAAGATAGGAGACAGAGGAAATAATATAAATCACAGAGAGTATTTTAAAAATCAGAGATCAAAACACCAACAGAAGAAGTCAATGAAACCAAGAAGTGGTTTTTTGAAAAGATACACACAACTGATAAGCCTTTAGCTGGGGTTCATCAAAAAAAAAAAAAAGAGAGAGAGAGAGAACCTAGGACTTCCCTGGTGGTGCTGCAGTTAGACTTCACCTCCTAGTGCAAGGGGTGAAGGTTTGATATCTGGAAAGGGAGCCAAGATCCCACATCCCTTGTGGACAAAAAGCAAAATGTGAAACTGAAGCAATATTGTAATAGAATCAATAAATACTTAAAAAATGGTCCACATAAAAAATCTTTGCTGCTGCTAAGAGGCATCAGTCGTGTCCGACTCCGTGCGACCCCATAGACGGGAGCCCACCAGGCTCCACCATCCCTGGGATTCTCTAGGCAAGAACACTGGAGTGGGTTGCCATTTCCTTCTCCAATGTGTGAAAGTGAAAAGTGAAAGCGAAGTCGCTCAGTCCTGTCCGACTTGTAGCGACCCCATGAACTGCAGCCCACCAGGCTTCTCTGTCCATGCGATTTTCTAAATCTTTTAAAAAAGAAAAAGAAAATAGGTACAGGTACTGTTTTGTATCGGAGAAGGCAATAGCAAGCCACTCCAGTACTCTTGCCTAGAAAATCCCATGGACGGAGGAGCCTGGTAGGCTGCAGTCCATGGGGTCGCTACGAGTCAGACATGACTGAGCGACTTCACTTTCCCTTTTCACTTTCACACATTGGAGAAGGAAATGGCAACCCACGCCAGTGTTCTTGCCTAGAGAATCCCAGGGACGGGGGAGCCTGATGGGCTGCCATCTATGGGGTCACACAGAGTCAGACACGACTGAAGTGACTTAGCAGCAGCAGCAGCACTGTTTTGTATTAAACTTTTTACATTTCTTACATCGTTTCTGAATTTAAAGTTTGCATAATTTTGTACAGCACTCATTAGCATTGCTTATGAGAATTTCATGTCAGGAATATCGAATAATGTCATGAGTCCACTATTATAAGGAGTGATACTAGAGAAATGGAATTTCAGGGAGAGTTTTGCATTGGTTCCTGGGTTTTTGGAAATGGCTTTCCAATCTGAAGCCCTTCCGATGTGACTCAGTTGGTGAAGAATCTGCCCGTAGTGCAGAGACCTGGGTTCAGTCCCTGGGTTGGGAAGATCTCCTGGTGAAGGGAAGGGTACCCACTCCAGTATTCTGGCCTGGAGAATTCCATAGACTAAGTCCATAAGGTCACAAAGAGTTAGACAGGACTGAGCGATTTTCACTTCACTTCGAATCTGATTAGAAGCAAAGACACTAATGAGCTCATTTCCAGCAGTAAAGAGAGCATGGAGAGGCCATGTCCTGATTCAGCAGTACAGACTCCCAACACATCTGCATGGGATACACCCCGTCACCTCTTAGATAAGTATCTGAGTGACTCTGCTTACAATACTTTTGAACATTTGGGGAAAACTAATGAATGTATTAACCTTGGCTGATTGTTCCTAATGTTGCTGGACTAAAGGTGAGTGAAAAGGTTGAGCTCAGTGATCGGAATGCCCCATTCCAGCACCATATGTAGAACCCCAAGGCTTCTATGTGTGCCCTGAAGGACACCCTTACCCTCTCCCACCCCTTAGCTGAGGTTGCTAAAAATCAAGCAGAGACTCTCACCCTCTTGGTATGTATTACAAAGGGTAACTCAGGAGAAAAATTGTGGGGTTCACACAATTATGTATCAAGAATTATAAGTCAAGTTGGGTTTTTTAAGGAAGATTTTATTTTAGAATAGTTTTAGATTTTCAAAACTGGCAAGACTATACAGTCTCTTTATATTCCACATTCACTTGGTGACTCTGAACTCTTATATGTGCCGCGTTGTTTAATTAATGAACTAATAGTAATTCATTTGTGCTAACTAAAGTCAATACTTTATTCATATTTTCTCAGTTTCTCTTTTATATCCATTTTCTTTTCTAAGAATTGATCCAGATACCAATTGTCATGTTGTACGCATCACTCCCTAGTCTCCTCTTTGCTGTGACAATTAATCAGACATTCCTCAGGTTTAATGATGGTGACAGATTTGAGGAGCACTAGTCCGGTATTTTCTGAAATGACCCTTAACTGAGGTTAATGTGACATTTCTTTCATGGTTATACTTGGGTTCTGTGTTTTGGGGAGGAAGCCAGCAGAGGTATAAGAGCCATTTTCATTTCATCATGTCAAGGGTCCATGCAACCAACGTGACTTATCACCGTGGATGTTAACCTAGGTCTCCAGGATGAGTAAGGGCCTCTGATTTGCTCATCAAATGTTATTTTTATCCCTTTTCATGGTGAGCTCATTGAAAGTAAGACACTATGTGCAGGCCACACTTAAGCATGGGATGTTATTTTCTACTTTTTCATGATAAACTTTTAACACAATTATGTAGAATCTTTCTGAAAAGGAATTCTGTTTCCTCAAATACTTTATTTCTTCAATTGTATTTCATTTCAGTTTTCACTGGTACACATTAATTTTTGTACTTTGAGTTATAATCTAAAACCACTTTCTTAAAAAATCAAGTTGTCCAACTTGGTGATTTTAGGTGACTTTTGTGTGTCTCTGATATAGCCCATCATTATGGTTCTTCTTACTTCTTATATGTACACCCGGGGCAGATTCATGTCAATGTGTGCCAAAACCAATACAATAATGTAAAGTAGTTAGCTTCCAATTAAAATAAATAAATTTAAAAAATAAAATAAAATTTCACACACACAAAGATAAAACATTTCCTGTTTTCTACTCTTTTATATAGGATTCTCAAATATTCTGTCCTAGCCCCAGCTTCAGCCATTACTTCACAAAGCAACAAGTACTCTTATTAGTGAATGGTGTGATGAGCCACAGTATGCACCATACATGTGGTCATGGCCACTGGTGTCTGAAAGGTGGCGTTGTATGCAGGTAGCCCAGGGGACAGAATATCCAGCCAAGCATGATATTTCTCAAACTTTAAAGTCTGACAGAATTTACCCTCCTTGGATTGTACCTGCCTTGGACAGGTGAGTTGCTTCTTCTTTCTGATTTCCTGTTTTTGGAAAGAGAATATCCATCCTATTCGGTCACACCATTGGAATTTGGTAAGCATATTAAGTATCTGCTTTCAAAAAAAAGAAGAAGACAATGGAGGAAACAAGCTCTTTGATTTCCGACTACACTGCTGTGCTACAGTCACCAAAACAGTATCCACCTGGCACAAAAACAGACACATAGCACAGTGGAATAGAACAGAGAGCCCAGAGATAAATCCACGCCCTAGTGGCCATTTAACCTATGACAAAGAAGGCAGAACTATATAATGGAGAAAAGATAGCCTCTTCCAGAAGTGTAATGGGGGGTGGAATGGTGGGCATGACTCAGGTTAACAGGGAGGGGTTACGCATATACTTATGGCTGATTCACGCTGTTGTGCAGCACACAGCACTAACTAACAACAATGTAAAGCAATGAACCTCCAATCAAAAATAAATTTTAAAAAAGTGATACTGGACTGCTATGTGTAAAAGAATGAAATTATCTGAATATTTTCTCTAAGTGTATACAAGAATAAACACAAAATAGACACCAATACGAAACTGGAAACCATAAAATCCCTAGAAGGAAATATATCCAGAATACTTTCTGTCATTAAAGGTAGCAATGTTTTTGGGAGTCTGTCTTCTAAAGCAAAGGCAACAAAAGCAAAAATAAACAAATGAGACCTCAGTTCAGTTCAGTTCAGTTGCTCAGTCGTGTCCGACTCTTTGGGACACCATGTACTACAACATGCTAGGCTTCCTTGTCCATCACCAATTCCTGGAGCTTGCTCAAACTCATGTCCATTGAGTCTGGGATGCTATCCACCATCTTATCCCCTGTCATCCCCTTCTGCTCTTGCCTTCAATCTTTCCCAGCATCAAGGTCTTTTCCAATGAGTCAGTTCTTCACGTCAGGTGGCCAAAGTACTGGAGTTTCAGCTTCAGCATCAGTCCTTCCAATGAATATTCAGAACTGATTTCCTTGCAGTTCAAGTGACTCTCAAGAGTCTTCTCCAACACCACACTTCAAAAATGAGACCTAACTAAATTTAAAATATTTTGCACAGCAAAGGAAGCCATTGACAAAAGGAAAAGATAACATCCTGAATCAGATAAAATGGTTTCCAAGAACATGACAGGAAGGGAGTTAATAGTCAAATGTACGCGCAGTTCATACAACTCAATACTAAAAAAAAAAAAACAATGTGGGAGAAAATGGGTGGAAAACCTCAATAAACATTATTCCAAAGAAGACGTGCAAATGGCTCACAGGCACAAGAAAAGATGCTCAACATCATTATTCATTAGAGAAATGCAGTCAATATCATAGTTATACATCACCCCACATCCATCAGAACGGATATCATCAAAAAGATCACGCGTAGCAAATGGTGGTGAGGATGTGGAGAAAGGAGAACTTTAGTACACCATGGAAGGGATGGAAATTTGTGCAGCCACTTGTGGAAAGCAGTATGGAGCGTCCTCAAAAACCTACAAAGAACTACCAAGTCAAGCAGAAAACCATACATCTGTAAGTATACTTTGGCCGCCTGATGCGAAGAGCTGACACATTAAAAAAGACCCTGATGCTGGGAAAGATTGAAGGCAGGAGGACAAGGGGATGACAGAGGATGAGATGGTTGGATGGCATCACCGACACGATGGACATGAGTTTGAGCAAGCTCCAGGACTTGGTGAAGAATAGGGATACCTGGTGTGCTGCAGTCCAAGGGGTCACAAAGAGTCAGACATGACTGAGCAACTGAACAGCAATAATATACATCCAAAGAAAATGAACATACTAATTCAGTGAGCAGTGAATGGATAAGGATGTTGTACACACACACACAGACACACACACTGGTATATCACTTAGTCACAGAAGAATTATATTTTGCCATTGCAACAGGAAGGAAAGACATGGAAGCCAGTAAGCTTAGTGAAATAAATCAAAGACAAATATTGTATGCTATGACTTATATGTGAAACCTAAAATATAAAATAGAAATGAATGAATACAACTAAACAGAAAGAGACTCAGATACAGAGAAGAAGCTAACTGTTGCTAACTGTTGGGAGAGAAAAAGAGGGTGGAACAAGGTACTGTAAGGATTTTGAATTCAGAATCTATATATAACACTGAATCACTATGCTGCATTCATAAAACTAAAACTGTAAATCAAATACAATTATACAGAAAAAACTTAAATTTAAAAGGACTAATGTTTTTAATAGAGGTGCTAACTATGGCTAAAACCACAATCATAAAACAATACCTAAATACATTACCATCTTTGACACTTATACATTTATACAATGCTATATGTCAAATACATTTAATTCTAAAAATCAGCTGAAGCATACTTTTTGTTTCTAATTTTTGTGGGAGTATAATGTTCTTTTTGTTCTCCTTTTGTTGCACTTCACTTAAATCTGGTCATTTCTACGTGAAAATACTTGAGTGTACTAATCTCCATAAAAAACTGTATTTCCAACAAATACTGCAATCTCCTGAAATGCATGAGACACCAGTTTGATTCCTAGGTTGGGAAGTTCCCCTGGAGAATGGACAGGATACCCACTCCAGTATTCTTGGGCTTCCCTGGTGGCTTAGATGGCAAAGAATCTGCCTGCAATCAGGGAGACCTGGGTTGATCCCTAGGTTGGGAAGATCCCCAGGAGGAGGGCATGGCAATCCACTCCAGTATTCTTGCCTGGAGAATCCCCACGGACAGAGGAGCCTGGCGGGCTACAGTCCATGGGATCTCAAAGACTGAGAGACTACACACACACATTTGAAATCTCTGATTTCGTTTTCTAACACAGTTCACTGGTTTCCTTTCCATTGAGGGTTCATGTAATTACATGGGGGGTCACCAAATAATCCAGGAAAATTCCCTCTCTTGACATCAACTGATTAGTAAACTTAATGGATTTGACCATGGGCCCAAACTGATTCAGCACTCTCCTTCATCTGGGGAAATGGACCTACTGGGTGGAGAGGAAAAACACTTAGAAGGAAGACATTCATCTTGGGTAAGACCCACAGGGTTCCAGCACCTTAGGATCAGACACCACTGCCAATAGAATGGTGACATTCAAGGAGCAGAGAGGAAGTAATGTTTCAAACCGGCAGCAATTCCAACTCTGCCATCTCCAACCACACCCCCTACCAAGGTAATGACTGCCAGCACGCTCCTGAGAAAAGCGGAGACCTGCATCCACCTCAAATCCAGCTCGACCACCAAAGGCAACAGACACACACCAGGTACATATGGGCCCACCACCTAAGAACATCTCCTCAGGGTCATTCTGAGGCAACTGTTTTACCTAAACTCATTGAGGCAGACATAATTAGCAAAATCAAAAGGCAAAAGAACTACTCGCAAATGAAAGACCAGTAGAACAACTCCTGAAAAAAAAATCAACAAGTTATCAGATAAAAATTTAATAAAAATATGAACTGAATGAAAGGGGGAAAGTGATGCAAATACTGAATATTTTAACTTGGAACCAGAAAATATATTTTTTTTAATTTTAGAAATGAAAAATAGCTAAAAGAAAATATACATAGAAGAAATAGAGAGCAGACTAGGTGATACAGAAGAATGCACACATGATCTGGAAGGTACAATAATGAAAATTACCCAATAAGAAGACTAGAAAGAAGGACAATTTTCAAAACGATAGCCACTCAAGAGATCTCTGAGAACAGACCTTATGGACACAGCACGAAAAGGAGCAGGTGGAAACAACTCAGGGGGTGGCACTAACGTATATACACCGCCATGTGTAACACAGATAGCAAGTGGGAAGTCACTGTACAGTGCAGGGACTCCAGCCTGGAGCTCTTTAACAACCTAGAGGGGTGGGGTGGGGTGGGAGATGGGAGGAAGTTCCAAGAGGGAGGGCACATGTGTATACCTATGGCTGACTCATGTTGATGTATGGCAGAATCCAACACAACAGGATAAAGCAATTAGACTCCAATTAAAAAATAAGTTATAGAAAAGAGACCTTGAGATAACATCAACAGTGACAGCGAAAGTGTTAGTTGCTCAGTCATGTCGACTCTTTGTGACCCCATGGACTGTAGCCTCTGTCCATGGAATTCTCCAGGCAGGAATATTGCAGTGGGTTGCCATTCCCATCTCCAGGGGATCTTCCCACACCAGGGATCGAAGCCAGGTCTCCCACATTGCAGGCAGGTTCTTTACCGGCTGAGCCACCAGGGATTCAAACTATAAGAGTTCCAGAAAGAAAAGAGATAGGGATGAGGATGGAAGATATATCAGAGGAAATACGGCTTAAAATTTACCAAACTTGAGGAAGAAAACAGATATTCAGATGCAGGAAGCACACAGAGTTGGAAAAGATGAACTGAAATAGACCTACACATATCATCCAAGAAATATCATAATTTAAAAGTCAAGAATTCAAAAGGCAGCAACAGAAAAACAAGGAGTCATTTATGAGGGAATCTCCAAAAGACTACCAGTTGATATCTCTGCAGACACTCTGGAGGCCAGCAAGGAGCCACATGATATATTCAAGGTGCTGAAAAGGAAAAAGCTGCAATCACAGATATTCTTTCCAGCAAGACTGTTATTTAGAACAGAAGAAGAGAGGAAGAATTTCTTAGACAAGCAAAAATGAAGAGAATTCTTTCATCTACACCTACATTAAAAAATGTTGAAAGGTCTTTTTTAAGTGGAAAAGAAGTTTCAATCTATAGGAAAGAAAATCTGACATAAAGTAAGGCCAATATAGAGTAAGGACTAAGGATCAACCACTTAATTCAATATATAGATGAAAAGACAAAGTAATGATAAAAGCAACTACAACTACAGCAGTTAACGGATAAGCAAGATGTAAATTATGACATCAAAAACATGAAATGTGGGTAAAAGGAGGAGAGAGTGTAAAAGTGTTAGAAGGAATCTGAATTTAAATGATGATCAGGTTAAACCAAGGAGCTGTAACGATAGGTCAATATATATGAACCCCCTGGAAACCAAAACTCAACACTCTACAACAGACACAGATAAACTAAAAGAAAGCAATACAAGCATGCCACTGAAGAAAACCCTCAAACCGCAAGGGGGGAAACAAAAAGCAGTGACTGAAGAGCTACAAACACAGCTGACAGACAAGTGATAAAACGGCCTAAGTCCAGACCTGTCAGTAATGACGTTAAGTGAAAGCGGACAAAACGCTCCAACCGAGAGACACAGGGCTGACTGGATTAAAACCAAAAACCAAACTCTTTCAGTATGCTGCCTGCAAGAGACTTGAAAGTGAAATGCTCAGTGTGTCCAAAACTTTGCGACCCGAAGGACTGTAGCCCCCAGGCTCCTCTGTCTATGGAGTTCTCCAGGCCAGAATACTGGAGTGGTTAGCAGTATCCTTCTCCAGGGGATCTTCTCAATCCAGGGACTGATCCCAGGTCTCCCTCATTGCAGGCAGATTCTTTACCATCTGAGCCACCAGGGCAGTGTGCAAGAGACTTACCTCAGTTTTAAATCTGCAAAGGGCCTGAAAGTGGGAGGAATGGAAAAGATATTTCATGCAAACAAATTATAAGAACTCAGGGGTAGCAACACTCATGTCAGACAAATAGATTTGAAAACTAAGGCTATACCAAAAGACAAAGAATACTTACAATAACAAAGGGATCAATACAAGAAGAGAATGTTACGGTCATTCACATCTGAACCCAATATAGTTCAGTTCAGTTGCTCAGTCGTGTCCGATTCTTTGCAACCCCATGAACATGTCTAGCCTTGACTAGACAGACCTTTGGGGACAAAGAAATGTCTCTGCTTTTCGATACGCTGTCTAACTTGGTCATAACTTTCCTTCCAAGGAATAATCGTCTTTTAATTTCACAGCTGCAATCACCATCTACAGTGATTTTGGAGCCCAGAAAAATAAAGCTAGCCACTGTTTCCGCTGTTTGCCGTGCTGAACCCAATACAAGGAGTAACCAAAACTATACAGCAAATACCCACACTCATCATGGTAGAAACTGACAATAATACAAAAATGGTAGGGGATGTTAACACCCCAGTTTCATTAATGGAAACATCATCCAGACAGAAAATTGGTAAGGCAACAGAGATCCTATATGGTGCAACTGACTAGCTGAATTTAGTAGGCATCTCTAGGATTTTACATCAAAAAACAATAGAATACACTTTCTTTTAAAGTGAAATGTCCTCCAGGATACATCACGTGCTAAGCCACGAAACAAGTCTTAACAAATTTCATTGAACAGAAATCATCTGAAGCATTTCTTGAAACTGGATATCAAGTACAGAAAGAAAAATAGGAAAAGAACAAACACATAGAAAGGAAACACACTACTAAACAATGATAGATTCAAAAAAGATATCAAAGAGTAAATCAGAAATTACCAGAAGACAAATGAGAATGAAAGCACAACATGCCAAAATTGATGGAACACAGTGAACACAGTTGTAAGGGAAAACTTTATATTGATGCAGGCCTACTTCAAATATCTCAGAAAAATCTAAAGAAGAAACCCAAACCCACTTAACTGACCAAATTTCTAGAAACAATCTCTAGGACTGAATCAGGAAGAAACATACAGTCTGAACAGACTGATGACGAGCTGTGAAACCAGTCAGTAATCACAACCTCCCAGCAAACAATGTCCAGGACCTGATGGTGTCACATGGGATCCTGTAAAACATTTTAAAAAATAACATCTATCGTTCTTAAACTATTCCAAAAAGTTGAAAAGGAGGGGACACTCCTAAATTTGTTCTATCAAGTTACCTTTACACTGATATCAGTACTAGAAAAAGACAGAAAAGGAAACAGAATTACAGAAAAGAAAATTATAGTGCATTTTCTTTGAATATGGTTGGAAATTTTTCAACAAAATATTAGCAGACAAAATTCAACAATTTATAAAAACTGTCATAAATGATTATAAAGTCGCATTTTTCCAGAGATGCAAGGAAGATTAAAAATCCACAAATCAATCATGGGATATATCGCATTTTCAAAAAGGAACGATTAACACATGATTATGTCAACAGATGTAGAAAAAGCACTGACAAAGTCTAACATCCTTTCACCCTAAAAACTCTCAGACATATGGCTAGAGATGATACATCTCCGCATAATAAAGCCCATTTATGACAAACCCACAGCTAACATCACAGTCAGAGCTGGATGCCTTTTCCTCTAAAATCAGGAACAAGAGAAGAACGCTCACCCTAGCCACTCTGGCTTAACACAGCACTGGAAGTCCTAGCCACAGAATTGGACAAAACAGTAATAACAGGTATTGAACTCATAAGAGAAGAGGCAACCCTGCCACTTCTGCAGAGAAATGATCCTTTGTGTAGAAAACCATAATGTCGCCACCAGAAAACTAACTGATGAATTCAGTACACACACAATGGGGAATATTCTTCGCCCCTTAAGAATAAAATTTTGCTGCCTCTAACATAGATGGACCTGGAAATCATTAGGTTTAGTGAATTAAGGCAGAGAAAGAAAAACACTGTATACTATCACTTGACATACAGAATCTAAAACTAGTACAAATGAATGAAAATGATGATATAGAAAAAGACTCGCCTATAGAGAAGAAACTAGTGTTTACAGTGGGGAGAGAAAGTGGGAAGGGGCAAGACAGAGCAAAGATTTAGAAGTACACACTACTATGTATAACATAAAGAAACTACAAGGACATACTTTACAGCACAGGGGATATAGCCAATAGTTCATAATAACTTTAAGCAAAGTATAACCTATACATTGACCCACAGTGTTGTTCCTCTGCCACTACCATAACACTGTAAATCAACTATAATTCAATGAGACATTTAACGTAAAAGAAAACTTATGCATTGCGATATGTGGTTGTAATGGCAGTCACATTACAATATTTATCTGTAACAAACTACCAAATCTTATACTTTAAATTTATACAGTGTTATATGCCAAATGTATTTCAGTCTAAAAAATCTGCTAAAATATATTTTTTTCCGGTGTGCTTTTTATTGTACTTCACTTCAAACTGCTCATTTCTACATGAAAATATTTTAATGTGCTAATCTCTCTGCAAGACTCTTTCTAATAAACCCTGCCATCGCTCTTAACAATGTTAACTATAAACTTGTAACTGGCTCCCAAATTCTTACCTGATTTTACCTTCGAGTGCTAAGCAGGGTATTCTTTACACCCTGAGGAGATTAATTTCTTCAGTTTTATTTCTGACTACTGTACACACTGACCCATTATCAAGTATACTTTTACCTATAAATCCATATCTACTTCATTTCTGGGAAATTCGTTTTGGTAGACTGGAAGTAACACATTTGAACACTTTGTATTATGCACATTATTTCAAGGCCTGCTGTTTATTGCATAAATCGAAACTCCTTTTCTACAAGAAAACTTCATGGATATAGTCATCTTTCTGGCAATATATCTCAATTGGTCTTTATGTTGAAGAAGATGCTTGGCATGTCTGGTATAATATTGAGATTCAAAATTTAAATTAGGATTCTGAGAGGGAATAAGTGAACTGGCAATGGCTCATTATAGAAATAAATAAAATTCACAGTTTTCTCATAATAGTCGAGGACTTTGCATTTCTCATCCAGGCAAAGTAGAGCCTGTGTACACTGGAGTTACGGCTCATGAGCAGAAAGGGGCTGACAGTAGGGAAGCACGCTGCAGTGACTACAGTAACGTCCACAAGGACCGGGCTGGGCTGATCCAAAAGAGCCAGGAGCACTTGGAAGATGGAGGAGAGAATATAAAAGTAGACAAAGGTGCTCCCCAGGAGAAGGATGGTTTTGGTAGCTCTGGACTCGGGGGAGGACCTGGAGGAGGCGTCGGGCCTACGAATGTGCTGGACCTGCTGCTTATGTCTGTACAGGATGAGAACCATGGAGCCGCCGGCCCAGAGCGTGAGCCCCAAACATAAAACATCAGGGAATAATAACAATGCTGAATACAAGGCATCTTCAGTTTTGTCAGTAAGAGTAGAAGAACAGTAGCCAAAATCTCTTTCCTCTGTGATGTTTTTGTCACTCCATTTGCCAGTTATATGGAAAGGAAAAATGACATTTACCGGCATTTGCAGGATCCAACACAGGAAAAGAGAGGGAACGATGTACTTAGGAGCTGTTACTTTCAGCGCTGCCCACCTGGAGTTCCAAGGACTGATCGTGATCACCTGAAAGACACTCAAGAGGCAGATGCTACTGATGGACACTCCCCTCCCCACTCTGTGCAGAAAGAAGAGAAGTTTGCAGCCAAAATCACTGCGGATATGCTTCCACCCAAGGACTGCCATTGTCTGGGGGACCCCTTTACAAAGGAGGACCAAGGAGTTGGCCACAATCAGGTGCTTAAGGATCAAATCTGTGGACCTTATCCTGTAACCCATGAAGTGAAAGACGATATAACGGCAAAGGAGTGAGAAATTCCCCAGGGTTCCAACCACCGTCTGTGTTAAGATGATCACGTCCATTATGAAAAAGCTGCTGGCCATCCTCTCAGTTCACAGTCACTGGTACTTGTGAGTTAGAATGTCCTGTGTGGGAATATGAGGCATGGGCTACATGCATCGTGTCAACTGAAATCCAGTATTCTCCACTTAACAATAGTTCCCACTTGGAAATATTTGCTTCTTGTGTTTCTGTTACCAGCAGTGTTTAAAGGGGTGCATGTATAACATTTAAAGAGAACTAATATGTAAAATTAATCACTGAAGATACTCTGTGATCACTTCTTCATTCTTCACAAATTTATTAGGCAGGATTTGAAGGGACCTTAGGTATACAGAGGAATGTAACCTACACCCAGACAGGTTAAGTATTTGTCAAATCTGCTTCTTAATGCAGAGTGAGGACTGAATCCCATTGGGCTACTCAAGACAGTGGTTTGAGGAACTTCCCAGGTGCTTAAATGATTAAGACTCTGCCTGTCACCACAGAGAGTCCAGGTTCAATCCCTGGTCCAGGATCGAAGATCCCACGAACTTTGATGCACGGCCAAAAACAAGTAAAGAGAGTGTACTGATCACCAGCCATGTCAAACAGCTAGGTAGTTGCAAGCATATAATAAACCAGATCTATATTTGATTTTGATTTCACAACTTTTTGGATTGTAGACCTGTGGTATTTTGTCATTTTCATATAACATGATTCCATTTATTTGTAAAGCTTTATTCTATGGTACCACGTATTAGGAATAAAGTCTTAGCATCTTAATACATGAACATCACTGCTGGCAGTAGAATACAGCAGGAACCTGCCTCAGGACAAGGCAATGTCATGAAGACAAGAATGCTTCGCTGTGAGCATGGCAACAGAAAGACTCTTTTGTTCCTATTTCAGAAACACAACTAAAATAACGTATATTATAGAAATGTTTGAATAATCGTATGTAGGCAATAAACCTTAGGGCATAAAACACTAGCATGTGATAAAACAGTTTAAGACAAAATAAAATTATTATTGTCTAACCATACACTGAACCAGTATGCTATTGTCTGAGCCCAGTGAATATATTAGCAATGAATTAATATTTGCAACTGACATTAAAAAACAAGACACAGAGGCAAAATTTAGCACTTGTGAAGCAGGTATTCCTGTGTCTTTCATAAACTGACAGACTAGATTTCTTAGAATGTCAACAAATTGGTGTTGGTGTCTCTGTTTCTGATGCGATCCCTTACCCAGAATCTTGATCTGCCTTTCTCTCACGGACTCTGCTGCTCAGACGAAAGTGCAATGAACATACCTTCTAGCTGGCAGGACAAGGGCTCGGTGGTTATACCCAGTATGTGTGTGTGAGGAAGGCAGCCAGATCCTGATAAATGGGTGTGAGATGCTGTCCTCCCCTCCCCTCCTGTCAGAGCTGCAATTATCATCTCACCTGCAGCAGCGATGGGAGTGCAGGCCTGGGATCTGAGACCATTTCTGAGAACTTTTCTCTCGGTTGTTAATTACTGGAAACAGTGACAAGTTTCTAGTTAGCACCCTTTGGAGACAAATGGCTGTACCTGAGAGGCATTTTCTTTTCCATGATCCCTGAAGGTGATGGTCTCACGAGGAAGAAATGCTGAAATCACACACATTAGGGACTGACACAAACCATGTGCATCCCTCTGGATTCTTCACTTCCCTGAGATGTCTCTCTGCCCTCATACTAGGACTTTCCTCACCTTCAGCCACTGAATGGAACCGTCAGTGAAAGTATTGGTAAAGAAATGGAATGAGACAAAATACCTGGGAAGTATATTCAAAGAGTCAAAAGGAAAAGGAGGAACATCATCAAGAACTCACGATAGGAACCACCAGCACAACTTATATCAATTTAGACTCATTTTCATAATCCAATGCCAATTATTACGGAAATTTTGTAAGAAAATATACTTTATTATTACTGAACCCTGTGATAAAAATTGGTTGCCAAACAAATAAATAGAAAAAAGAGAGAGGGTTTGAAAATACTTATAAAATAAAAGCACCTAGATCAGATGCCTCGATGACTTTATCAAATACTTAATACAAGAGCATCCTGGCAACGAAAAAATATGCCACTAAAAACCAGTGCATCCGTGCAAAATTAAAAGAAAATCTGAAATGCAAGTAGGAGGCTTCACAAAAAGCAAGCACACTGACATCTTGATCATGTACTTCTAGTCTCCAGAACTGTGAAAAGAGAACTATCTATGTTTAAACCTCCCATGCTGTTGTATTTTATTAAGGCAGACTTAAAATATCATACAAACTGTAAGAGTCTGTCTGTTTGATCCTGGGGCATCCAAGGGTGAGCCTGAAATTTATGTCAGAGAAAGTTTTGCCTATGTTCTCTGCTAGCAGTTTTATGGTGTCGTGTCTTCTATTTAACTGTTGGAGCCATGTTGAGTTTATTTTTGTGTATGGTTTGAGGATGTGATTTGACTTCACTGATTTACATGAGGCTGTCCAGCTACCAGAGAAGAGTGGAGAAATAACTCGAGAAAGAATGAACAGAAGGAGCCAAATCGAAAACAATGCCCAGTTGTGAATGTGACTGGTGATGGAAGTACAGTCCGATGCTGCAGAGAACAATATTGCACAGGAACCTGGAATGTTAGGTCCACGAATCAAGGTACATTGGAAGTGGTCAAATGGGAGATGGGAGGAGTGAACGTCGACATTTTAGGATTCAGTGAACTAAAATGGGCGGGAACGGGCAAATTTAATTCAGATGACCATTATATGTACTCCTATGTGCAAGAATCCCTTAGAAGAAATGGAGTAACCCTCATAGCTAACAAAAGAGTCCAAAATGTAATATTTGGGTGTAATTGCAAAAATGACAGAATGATCTCTGTTCGTTTCCAAGGTAGAGCATTAAATATCACAGTAGTCCAGGTCGATGCCCCAACCAGCAATGCTGAAGAAGCTAAAGTTAAACTGTTCTATGAAGACCTACATGACGTTCTAGAACTAACACCAAAAAAAGATGTCCTTTTTATCATAGGGGACTGGAATACAAAGGTAGGAAATCAAGAGATAGCTGGAGCAAAAGGCAAGTTTGGCCTTGGACTACAAAATGAAGCAGGGCTAAGGCTAACAGAGTTTTGCCAAGACAACGCACTGGTCATAGCAAACACCCTCTTTCAACAACGCAGGATTCAATTCTACACCAGATGGACATCACCAGAAGGTCAACAGCAAAATCAGATTGATTATATTCTTTGCAGCCAAAGATGGATAAGCTCTATACAGTCAGCAGAAACAAGACCAGGAGCTGACTGTGGGTCAGATCATGAACGCCTTATTGCCAAATTCAAACTGAAATTGAAGAAAGTAGGGAAAACCACCAGACCATGCAGGTATGAACTAAATCAAATCCCTTACAATTATACAGTGGAAGTGACAAGCAGATTCAAGTGATTAGATCTGATAGAGTGCCTGAAGAACTCTGGACGGAGGTTGGTGACATTGTACAGGAGGCAGTGTTCAAGACCACCCCCAAGAAAAAGAAATGCAAAAAGGCAAAATAGTAGTCTGAGGAGGTCAGATTGAGAAAAAAAGAGACGATAAAGGAAAAGGAGAAAAGGAGAGATAAACCCATCTGAATGCAGACTTTCAGGGAAAAACAAGGAGAGATAAGAAAGCCTTCCTCAGTGATCAATGCAAAGAAATAGAGGAAACCAATAGAAACAGAAAGACTAGAGATCTCTTCAAGAAAATTGGAGATATCAATGGAACATTTCATGCAGAGATGGGCACAATAAAGGACAGAAATGCTATGGACCTAACAGAAGGAGAAGATATTAAGAAATGGTGGCAAGAATACACAGAAGAACTGTACAAAAAGGACCTTAATGACCCAGAAAAGCACGATGGTGTGATCACTCACCTAGGGCCAGACATCCTGGATTCTGAAGTCCAATGTGCCTTAGGAAGCATCATGACAAACAAAGCTAGTGGAGGTGATAGAATTCCAGCTGAGCTATTTCAAGTCCTGAAAGATGAAGCTGTGAATGTGCTGCACTAAATACGCCTGCAAATTCGGAAAACTCAGCAGTGGCCACAGGACTGGAAAAGGTCTGTTTTCATTCCAATCCCAAAGAAAGGCAATTGCAAAGTGTTAAAACTGCCACACAATTGCACATATCTCACACGCTAGCAAATTAATGATCAAAATTCTGCAAGCCACACTTCAACTGTATGTGAACCAAGAAATTCCCAATGTACAAGCTGGATTTAGAAAAAGCAGAGGAACCAGAGATCAAATGACAAACATCCACTGGATCATCGAAAAAGCAAGAGAGTTCCAGAAAAACATCCACTTCCGCTTTATTGGATACAAGAAAGCCTTTGACAGTGTGGATCACAATAAACTGTAGAAAATTCTTCAAGAAATGAGAGTACCAGACGACCTCACTTGCCTTCTGTGAAATCTGCATGCAGGTCAAGAACCAACTGTTAGATCTGACTGTAAGATCTCGGAAACGGGCGTTTCAAGCTGTAAGGAAATAACCCAGACACCATGGGAAAGTAACAGGCTTTATTGGCAGTGCGCTCCCGGGCAGAACCCACTGACCACAAGAATGGCCAGGAGGGGTTCTGCCCCGAACAAAGGCAGGGTGCGATTTTTATGCCTTCGGGGCAGGAAGTGGCATCACATAACCTGGACAGGCCTGAAATAAGGTAAAGCTCGGGAATGTGAGATTGCGAATGGTCAGCTAGTCAAGGTGGTGAGACCGGGTTGGTCACTCTGGAGGTCAGGAAGGGGGTTAGATCTTGGCAGAGGGTTATTACATCAGAGATTCCTCAGCGGTTTGGCAGGACTTTTTCCCTCCGGCGGGGGATGGAGAGGGGAAGAAGGAGCCAAGATAGCCACGGGGACGGGGAAGCCAAGAAGGCCACCAGGGTCCGACCTTACACTGACATGGAACCATGGACTGGTTCCAAACTGGGAAAGGAGTACGTCAAGGTTGTATATTGTCACCCTGCTTATTCAACTTATATGCAGAGTACATCATGCGAAATGCCAGGCTGGATGAAGCACCAGCTGGTATCAAGATTGCCAGGAGAAATGCCAATCACTTCAGATACTCAGATGACACCCACCTTATGCCAGAAAGTGAAGAGTAACTATAGAACCTCTGGATGAATGTGAAAGAGGAGAGTGAAAAAACTGGCTTAAAACTCAAGATTCAAAACACAAAGGTCATTGCATCTGGTCCCACTACTGCATGTCAAATAGACGGGGAAACAATGGAAACAGTGACAGAATTTATTTCCGTGGACTCCAAAATCGCTGCAGATGGTCATTCAGCCATGAAATTAAAAGATGCTTGCTCCTTTGAAGAAAAGTTATGATCAACTTAGATAGCATATTAAAAAGCATTACTTTGCTGACAAACGTCCATCTAGTCAAAGCTATGCTTTTTCCTGTAGTGATGTATGGATGTGAGAGTTGGACCATAAAGAAAGCAGAGCACAGAAGAATTGATGCTTTTGAACTGGGGTGTTGGAGAAGACTCTTGAGAATTCCTTGAACTGCACTGAGATCTGACCAGTCCTAATGAAATCAGTCCTGAATATTCACAGGAAGGACTGATGCTGAAGCTGAAGCATCAATACTTTGGCCACGTGATGCAAAGAATGGACTCATTGGAAAAAACCCTGATGCCGCGAAGGATTGAAGGCAGGAGAAGGGGACGACAGGACGAGATGCTTGGATGGCATCACCGACTAGACGGACATGAGTTTGAGCAAGCTCCAGCAGTTGGTGCTGGACAGGGAAGCCTGGCATGCTGCAATCCGTGGGGTCACAAAGACTTGGACGTGACTGAGCAACTGAACTGAACTAATGACACTGGGCCCACAGATAATTGGTGGAAATTCCCTACCTTGAATCAACTCATTAGAAAACTTAATGGACCTGAAAAATCCACTTGCCAAGTAATAAAGCATGACTACCCAGATGAATCGATGCTTTTGAACTGTGGTGTTGGAGAAGACTCTTGAAAGTCCCTTATACTGCAAGGAGATCCAACCAGTCCATTCTAAAGGAGATCAATCCTGGGTGTTCATTGGAGGGACTGATGCTAAAGCTGAAACTGCAATACTTTGGCCACCTCATGCGACGAGTTGACTCACTGGAAAAGACTCTGATGCTGGGAAAGGTTGGGGGCGGGAGGAGAAGGGGACGACGGAGAATGAGATGGCTGGATGCCATCACTGACTCTGTGGACATGAGTTTGAGTGTACTCCGGGAGTGGGTGATGGACATGGAGGCCTGGCGTGCTGTGATTCATGGGGTCGCGGAGAGTCGGACACGACTGAGCGACTGAACTGAACTGAACTGAACTGACCCAGATGATGTCACATACATAGGAGGAGAATTATTATTTATATAATAATCAATGTATTTTCAACACTATGAGCAGTCTTTACCTCCTGTGATGGTTTCTTACGAGGAAGAAGCTAGTATAGGGGATATGCCCTCACAACTTTTAGTGGTCTTATCTTTTGTCTGACTCTTTGCGACCCCATGGATTGCACCATGGCAGACTTCCCTGTCCATCACCAACTCCTGGAACTTACTCAAACTCATGTCCATAGAGTCGGTGATGTCATCCAACCATCCCATCCTCTGTCGTCCCCTTCTCCTCCTGTCAACAACCTTGACATACTCCTTTCTTGATCTGGAACCAGTCTGTTGTTCCATGTCCAGTTCTCACTGTTGCTTCTTGACCTGCATACAGATTTCTCAGGAGGCAGGTCAGGTGGTCTGGTATTCCCATTCTTTAAGAATTTGCCACAGTTTGCTGTGATCCACACAGTCAAAGGTTTTGACATAGTCAATAAAGCAATAAAGTGGATGGTTTTCTAGAACTCTCTTGTTTTCTCGATGATCCAATGGATGTTGGCAATTTGATCTCTGCTTCCTCTGCCTTTTCTAAATCCAGCTTGAACGTCTAGAAGTTCACGGTTCACATACTGTTGAATTGGATACAGTAAAGCTTAAAGGGTATAAAGACTCATATATCTGCATTTAAAATGGTATGTTTCAGAAACACCAGAACACTTAAAGGTGTTTTCATCATATCAATAGAGAGGCATAGAATTTCTTTGAGGTATCTGCTACTGCTGCTGCTAAGTCACTTCAGTCATGTCTGACTCTGTGTGACCCCATAGACGGAAGCCCACCAGGCTCCCCCTTCCCTGGGATTCTCCAGGCAAGAACACTGGAGTGGGTTGCCATTTCCTTCTCCAATGTGTGAGGTATAGCAAATATTAAATAACATAGAGGACTTTGAACACGATGAACTGACATCACTCCCCAACACCTGCATCACTGGACACCAGTAAACAGCCTCTCCTTCCTGACCCTGTGAGTTCCATCCTAAGACTGATATTGTGAAGGAAGAGG
This sequence comes from Moschus berezovskii, assembly GCF_049115385.1. Lineage (NCBI taxonomy): Eukaryota > Metazoa > Chordata > Mammalia > Artiodactyla > Moschidae > Moschus > Moschus berezovskii. The sequence goes on from NC_142481.1 coordinate 5,943,442, forward strand.
GAGAATGCTGTTGAGTGTTGTTTCCTCAAAATTTTAGCTTTCCTCCTTTACTGTATGTGCTTTTCAAACAGCTTACAGGGTATTTTAAGTAAGAAAGATATTTTTCCTGTAAGCTGAAAGTAGAAAGTACCCTGACTGATTAAATACTGTGTGGTGTATGTATACAATGAAATACATCTCACTCATAAAAAGAATGAAATATTACCATTTGCTGCAACATGGACAGAGTTAGAGATGATCATACTAAGGTGAGTAAGCCAGAAAGAGAACAACAAATGCCATGTGATATCATTTATGTATGGAAACTAAAATATCGGGGCTTCCCAGGTGGTACTAGTGGTAAAGAACCCTCCTTCCAACGAAGGAGACATAAAGACACGTGGGTTCCATCCAAGTTTGAGCCACTACTGGGGTCAGGAAGATTCCCTGAGTAGTGCATGGCAACCCACTCCAGTATTCTTGCCTGGAGAATCCTCATGGACAGAGAAATCTGGTAGGCTGCAGTCTGAAGGGTTGAACATGACTGAAGAAACTGAGTGAGCGAAAACATGACACAAACGAAATTATCTATGAAAAAAAACTGACTCACAGACATAGAAAACAGAATTGTGGTTCCCAAGGGGAAAGGTGGGGGAAGGATGGATTGGGAGTTTGAGATGAGTAGATGAAAACTATTCAATACAGAATGTATCAAGAACAATGTCCTACTGCATAGCACATGGAACTATAGTTAATATCTTGTGATAAGCCATGATGGGAAAGAATATGAAAAAGAATGTCACTAAATCACTGTGCAGTACAGCAGACGTTAACACCATACGATGCATGTTACAGGATGCTCGGGGCTGGTGTGCAGGGATGACCCAGAGGGAGGATAAAGGGAGGAGGGAGGTGGGAGGGGGGTTCAGGAAGGGGAACTCATGTACACCCAGGGCGGATTCATGTCAATGGATGGCAAAACCAACCAATATAATATTGTAAACTAATTAGCCTCCAATTTAAAAAAATCCATTACAAAAAAAATCATACTGTAAATCAACACTATAGATCAGTAAATTAAATTTTAAAAAACTGAATGTGTCAGATATGAAGTGAAGTGAAAGTTGCCCAGTCGTAACCAACTCTTTGGGACCCAAGGAATGTAGACTGTCAGGCTCCTCTCTCCATGGAATTCTCCAGGCCAGAATACTGGAATCGGTAGGTGTTCCCTTCTCCAGGGGATCTCCCCAACCCAGGGATCGAATACAGGACTCTTGCATTGCAGGCAGATTCTTTACCCTCTGAGTCACCAGGGAAGCCCAAGAATCCTGGAGTCGGTCTGTCTTCTCCAGCTGATCCTCCTGACCCAGGAATTATACTGGGGTTTCCTGCATTGCAGGTGGATTCTTTACCAGCTGAGCTACCAGGGAAGCTATGATTAGATGACAAAGTGTGGAATTAATGAATAGGTCCTCTGCCACGTCCTTCATTTCCAAATCCTCCTGCCTACAAGTAGATGTTACCAAGCTGAATTTCGGTCCATAGGAGTCTTTCAATGTATTGTTGCATGCAATTTTCTCATATTTTGTGGAGGGTTTTTGCACCTATGTTTATGAGAGGTTCTGGCCTATAATTTTCTTTATATATATCGCCATTTTGTGCTTTTGGTATCAGAGTGATGTTGGCCTCATAAAATGAGGTAAGAAGCATTCTCTACTCTTCAGTTGTTTGGAAAGTGCTTGGGAAGCATAGGTATTAACTCTTAGAATGTTCGGTAGAATTCACCTGTGAAGCCATCTGGTCCTGAACTTTTGTTTGGGGAAGTTTTCTATTACTGTTTCAAGCACTGGACGAGTGATCAGTCTAGTCAGGGTTTCTACTTCATGACTCAGTCTTGGAAGGTTGTATGATTCTAAACACTGGTCCATTTCTCTGGTCTGTCCAAGTGTGTTGGCATAGATAGATGTTCACAATATTGTCATAATTCTTTGTATTGTTGTGTAATTATTGCTCTTCTTCTTCTTGTTTCATAATTTATTGCTCAGAGCCTTCTCTCTCTCTCATTTTTTTAAAGTGAGTCTAATTAAAGGCTTCTCAATTTTGTTTACCTTTTCAGAGAACCAGTTCTTAGTTTGAGTGAGCTTTAAAAAATATCTATTTCTGTATCTGGGTGCACCGTGTCTCAGTTGTGGCCCTTGGCATCTAGTTTCGGCATGTGAAGTCTTAGTTGTCACATGAACTATCGAGATCCCGATCACGGATCAAACCCAGGCAGCTACATTGGGAGCAGGGAGTCTTAGCTACTGGAAGACCAGGGAAGTCCCTGATTGATCTTTTCTACTGTCTTTTTAGTCTCTGGTTTATTGATTTCCACACTATTTTTATCATTTCCTTCTTTCTCCTGAATTTGGGCTTTGTTTGTTCCTCTTTTTCTAGTTCCTTTAGGGGTATGGCTGCTGCTGCTGCTGCTGCTAAGTCACTTCAGTCGTGTCCGACTCTGTGTGACCCCATAGATGGAAGTCCACCAGGCTCCCCTGTCCCTGGGATTCTCCAGGCAAGAACACTGGAGTGGGTTGCCATTTCCTTCTCCAATGTGTGAAAGTGAAAAGTGAAAGTGAAGTCGCTCAGTCGTGTCCGACCCCTAGCGACCCCATGGACTGCAGCCCACCAGGCTCCTCCATCCATGGGATTTTCCAGGCAAGAGTAATGGAGTGGCTTGCCATTGCCTTCTCCGAGGGGTATGGCTAGAATGTTATTTGAGATTTTCCTTCTTTCTTTAGGTGGACCCATATCGTTGTAAACTCCCCTCTCACTTTCCAAGATCTCTTCTCAAAGATGGCTTCTTCGTTTCATACCATTGTGAGTGGAATATTGGATATATGTGATTTCTACTTGAATTTGTTGAGATTTGTTTTGTGTTCCAATATATGATCTATCCTTGACCAATCGAGCAAGGATCTGTACCCATGGTTGACGACTCAGAGAAATGGATATCCTGGTGAGTGAGTAGTTGGAGCCACAGACTGTGTACCCCAGTCCTATGGTCCTGTGTCCTTGATATAAGCCCCACTGTCTGGTGGGAGAAGGGCTGGGACGAGACGAATGACTACAGGAAGGCAGGACTCTGCTCATGAGGAGCACACATGGACTAGTCCACACACTGAGGCAGGGAAGAGCGCAGTCTACTCAAGTAGTGCTGTTTCCCCACAACCAACTCGCCACACCCCCAAGCCCCAGTCCAATGAACACACCAGCCCTCCTCCCTCCATGGCACTGTATCTGGAGCAGTCACTGTGAGGGAAGACTTGACAGAGGGACACAGAGGGACACAGAGGTAACCCACACCTAGGGCTGAGCCTGGGTGGACCAGTGGCAGCCACTGTTTGTGTGGATTCAGGTAACCCCCCAGAAGCAGCCCAGAGATCATATGGCAGCTACTTCACTACAGCTCATTCCCTGATATCACACGCAGAGAACTGCCTACCCTCAGCAGCAGTTTCACAACAGTGCAGGAGTGACAGGAGATGTGGAAAGTTTAGAGACACAGGGGACTTGCCGCCCAGACAAGACAGAGAGGTTTGCTCTAGTGGCTGCACAGTTTCCTAGGGCCGCCTACCAGCTACTCATGTGCCCCAGCCTGAACACAGCAAATGCTTCTGCCAAACTCAATCCCTGTCATATCGTTGCACTGGATCTAGGGCACCTACAACCAGAGAGAAGACTTCACCAAGGGACACATAGCAACCTGATTCTGGGACAGAGCTGTCCCGCAACAGCTCACTTCTCAACCAATGCTTAGGGCCCATGTGAGCTCCTGCAAGCTGGAAAGAGCAGCTCAGTAACAGGGTGGGGGCTGCAAAGACAGGGGGCAGACTTCAACTGGGAAGGACAATGGGAACTTGCACTTAAGGCTGCGACAGCACAGCCATTGGCACCTACATAGGCAGAGCATCAGACCCCTGTCTGCCCATGGTTCCCAATTGATTCAGAGGTCTTCTTCCTCTGGGGAACTGGACCGACTGTGTGGAAAGGAAAAACACACACTTAGAAGAAAGAGATTCACCTTGGGCCTAACCCACAGGGTTTCTGTTCCAGCACCTGACTAGATTAAAAACAAAAAATGAGTTCCTTCACTATGTTTCCTGCAAGAGACTTACCTCAGATATAAATCTGCAAAGAGACAAACACATAGAGACTGAACAACACACTACTAAAATAAGATAGATTCACAAAAGATATCAAGAGTAAATCAGAAATTCAGTTCAGTTCAGTTCAGTCGCTCAGTTGTGTCCGACTCTTTGCGACCCCATGAATCACAGCACGCCAGGCCTCCCTGTCCATCACCAACTCCCGGAGTTCACTCAAACTCATGTCCATTGAGTCGGTGATGCCATCCAGCCATCTCATTCTCTGTCGTCCCCTTCTCCTCCCACCCCCAATCCTTCCCAGCATCAGAGTCTTTTCCAGTGAGTCAACTCTTCACATGAGGTGGCCGAAGTATTGGAGTTTCAGTTTTAGCATCTGTCCTTCCAATGAACACCAGGATTGATCTCCTTTAGAATGGACTGGTTGGATCTCCTTGCAGTCCAAGGGACTCTCAAGAGTCTTCTCCAGCACCACAGTTGAAAAGCATCAATTCATCAGCGATCAGCTTTCTTCACAGTCCAACTCTCACATCCTTACATGACCATGGGAAAAACCATAGCCTTGACTAGACGGACCTTGGTTGGCAAAGTAATGTCTCTGCTTTTTAATATGATATCTAGGTTGGTCATAACTTTCCTTCCAAGGAGTAAGCGTCTTTTAATTTCCTGGCTGCAATCAGCATCTGCAGTGATTTTGGAGCCCAAAAAAATAAAGTCTGACACTGTTTCTACATCTATTTCCCATGAAGTGATGGGACCAGATGCTATGATCTTCGTTTTCTGAATGTTGAGCTTCAAGCCAAACTTTTCACTCTCCTCTTTCACTTTCATCAAGAGGTCTTTGAGTTCCTCTTCACTTTCTGCCATAAGGGTGGTGTCATCTGCATATCTGAGGTTATTGATATTTCTCCCGGCAACCTTGATTCCACCTTGTGCTTCTTCCACCACAGTGTTCCTCATGATGTACTCGGCATATAAGGCTCACTTGACTTCACATTCCAAGATATGGCTCTAGGTCAGTGATCACACTTTCGTGATTATCTTGGTCGTGAAGATCTTTTTTGTACAGTTCTTCTGTGTATTCTTGCCACCTCTTCCTAATATCTTCTGCTTCTGTTAGGTCCACACCATTTGTGTACTTTATTGAGCCCATCTTTGCATGAAACGTTCCCTTGGTTTCTCTAATTTTCTTGAAGAAATCTCTTGTCTTTCCTATTCTGTTGTTTTCCTCTATTTCTTTGCATTGATCACTGAGGAAGCCTGATACTACACAGCCTAAAACCCCAGCTGACTTATAATGTGAGAGAGGCTGGTGCCCACCCCATGAAACAAACAAAAAAACTCCTACTATCAGAAAGGCAATCTACAGAATGGGAACAAAATATTTGCAAATGATGCAACTGACAAAGGATTAATCTCCAAAATATTGAAACAACTCATACAACTCAATGTCAGAAACTTAAAACTCAATCCAAAAGTGGGGAAACATCCAAAGAGATATTTCTTCCAAGTATACATGTGGCCAACAGGCTCATGAAAAAATGCTCAATATCACTAATTTTTAGAGAAGTGCAAATCAAATCTAGTGAGATATCACCTTACACTGGTCAGAATGGCCATCATCAAAATGTCTACAGATTATAAATGCTGGAGAGGGTGTGGAGAAAAGGGAATCCTTCATTGTTGGTGGGAAAGTAAATTGGTTCAGCCACTATCAAGAACAGGCTGCAGTTTCCTGGAGGGAGGTGGGTTCAAGATGGGGAACACATGTACACCCGGGGCAGATTCATGTCAATGAATGGCAAAACCAATACAATAATATAAAGTAATTAGCCTCCAACTGAGAGGGTAACAGGCAGGAAGGCCAGGGGTCTCCAAACGGAGGAAATCGCCTGCAAGTGCCAGACATTTTTATCTCTCTTAAGCGGCAGGAGGAACAAACTATTGATATTTTTTCTTCTCTATACAAATTTAAAAGGAAGTTTCTCTTAAAATACTGTGTTGCCATATGACACCTGGTTTCAACTGAAGTTAACTATTCTCAAACCTTGAGTTAACCAATGCATTTTTCTTATGGAAATGCCGGCCTTAAGCTATGTTGATGTACTACTCATTTACCCCAGACTCTTTCTTCAAGTAGGTTCCACCAAATGGCTCAGAACCTACTTGACAAACCATTATGTTATACTCAGACATTGTTCCCTTAATCTATGTAAAATGAAACTACTTGTATGGCAATCTGCCCTTCTACAAGATTCAAGTTAATCATTTTATGACCCAGGATGAATTTTCTGGAGTCAGGATTATCCCAAAATGCATCTTATGGGTGAGGGTCCTGCTTCCATTCTGAGTTTTAAGCATTCCTTTTTTATTAACAGACGACTAGTGACTGGATCATGGAAAAAGCAAGAGAGTTCCAGAAAAACATCTATTTCTGCTTCATTGACTATGCCAAAGCCTTGGACTGTGTGGATCACAACAAACTGTGGAAAATTCTGAAAGAGATGGGAATACCAGACCCCCTGACCTGCCTCTTGAGAAACCTGTATGCAGGTCAGGAAGCAACAGTTAGAACTGGACATGGAACAACAGACTGGATCCAAATAGGAAAAGGAGTACATCAAGGTTGTATATTCTCACCCTGCTTATTTAACTTATATGCAGAGTACATCATGAGGAACACTGGGCTGGAAGAAGCACAGGCTGGAATCAAGATTGCCGGGAGAAATATCAATAACCTCAGATATGCAGATGACACGACCTTTATGGCAGAAAGTGAAGAGGAACTAAAAAGCCACTTGATGAAAGTGAAGGAGGAGAGTGAAAAAGTTGGCTTGAAGCTCAACATTCAGAAAACGAAGATCATGGCATTTGGTCCCATCACTTCATGGGAAATAGATGTGGAAACAGTGGAAACAGTGTCAGACTTTATTTTTGGGGGCTCCAAAAACACTGCGGATGCTGATTGCAGCCATGAAATTAAGACGCTTACTCCTTGGGAGGAAAGCTATGACTGTTGGGCCAGCCTTTGCCCAAACCAACGTCTGGGTGGGCGACCCTGGGACCCAAGCACCACGCTGACAGATGCAATCAGCAAGAGGATTTTATTGAACGTTTGCGCAAACGGGCCCTCCGCATCAAAAGCGAGCCGAGGACCCCTAGCAACAGTTACAGACCGGTTTTAAAGCCCAAAATTTACATAATTAGCATATCACACGGGTATACAGCTCAGGGACTTTCTTTTCGAAACCTGAGCCTCCGGGGAGGGGCTGTTTTTCTTTCCTTCCGCAAGGCGCTTTTGGTTGCTCAAGTCCCAGGAACTTGTGAAAGTGTGAGCAAATGTTGGATTGCCCAAGTCCCAGGAACTTGTGAATGTGTGAGCAAATGTTGGATTGCCCAAGTCCCAGGAACTTGTGAAAGTGTGAGCAAATGTTGGATTGCCCAAGTCCCAGGAACTTGTGAAAGTGTGAGCAAAAGTTGGATTGCCCAAGTCCCAGGAACTTATGAAAGTGTGAGCAAATGTTGGATTGCCCAAGTCCCAGGAACTTGTGAAAGTGTGAGCAAAAGTTTGATGGCCCAAGTCCCAGGAACTTGTGAAATGTGAGCAAATGTTGGATTGCCCAAGTCCCAGGAACTTGTGAAAGTGAGCAAATATTGGATTGACGTTTACGGGGCGGGGGGGTTTCATGACCAACCGAGATAGTGTTCAGTTGAGTTCAGTCACTCAGTGTGTCCCACTCTCTGCAGCCCCATGAATCACAGCACGCCAGGCCTCCCTGTCCATCACCAACTCCCGGAGTACACTCAAACTCATGTCCACAGAGTCTGTGATGCCATCCAGCCATCTCATTCTCTGTCGTCCCCATCTCCTCCCGCCCCCAAACTTTCCCAGCATCCGAGTCTTTTCCAATGAGTCAACTCGTCGCATGAGGTGGCCACAGTATTGCAGTTTCAGCTTTAGCTTCAGTCCTTTCAATGAACACACAGGATTGATCTCCTTTAGAATAGGGCAGGCCCAGGGGGAAAAAAGCATATAAAAAAGAGGAGCCAAAGCTAGCTCGCTCACTCTCTCCCACGCGCTGGGACACTCTTCTCTTTGCGTCTTTGGGTCGACGTGCCCTCACGCCTTGAAGATGGATTTTCCTGCTACCTTGTAAATAAAATAGAGCTGAAACACTGAGGTGTAACACTGATTTGTCTAAGAGCTATAACATGGTCCATTCGAGACCTAAGAACTATAACACGGTCTGTCCAAGACCCGAGAGCTGTGACACGCCAAGGGGGCTTTAATGTCTGTCCCTCCAAATCTTGGTTGTGATGAGACAAAGAACCGAGGAACATAAACTCGCCTGACAATAGCATATTAAAAAGCAGAGATATTACTTTGTCAACAAGGTCCACTAGTCAAGGCTATGGTTTTTCCCGTGGTCATGTATGGATGTGAGAGTTGGACTGTGAAGAAAGCTGATCACCGAAGAATTGATGCCTTTGAACTGTGGTGTTGGAGAATACTCTTGAGAGTCCCTTGGACTGCAAGGAGATCCAACCAGTCCATTCTAAAGGAGATCTGTCCTGGGTGTTCATTGGAAGGACTGATGCTAAAGCTGAAGCTCCAATACTTTGACCACCTCATTCAAAGAGTTGACTCACTGGAAAAGACTCTGATGCTGGAAGGGATTGGAGGCAGGAGGAGAACGGGACGACAGAGAATGAGAAGGCTGGATGGTATCACCGACTTGATGGAGGTGAGTTTGAGTGAACTCTGGGAGTTGGTGATGGACAGGGAGGCCTGGCATGCTGTGATTCATGGGGTTGCAAAGAGTCAGACACGACTGAGCGACTGAACTGAACTGAACTGAGTGACTATATAACATCCAGCTGAAGACTACCAGCGGGGTACTCTTTCTGCCCCCTTCTGATGTCTATGTCAGAAACTTTCTCTATCTACTTTATAATTTAATAAAACTTTATTACACAAAAGCTCTGAGCGATCAAGCCTTGTCTCTGAACCCGGATTGAGTTCTTCTCCTCCAGAGGCCAAGCTCCCGGTGTCTTTGGGTCATTCCGCAACAACCTTTCACAATTAAAATAAATAAATATTTAAAAATCTGAAAAAAGAGCAATTACTACCATATGATCCAGCAATAACAGCCCTGGGCATATATCCAGAGAAACCTATAATTTGGAAAGATACTTGAATCCCAATGTTCACTGCAGCACTGTGTACAGTAGCTAAGATATGGAAACAACCTAACTGTCCATCACCTGATAAATGGATAAAGAAGATATGGTATATAAACACGATAGAATATTACTCATCCATGAGGAAGAATGAAATAATGCCATTTGCAGCACCATGGATGGACCTAAGGATTATCATACTAAATGAAGTAAGCTGTATAGAGAAAAACAACTAGCATCTAATATCACTCATGTGTGGAATCTTTTTTTCAAAAGAAGATACAAATAAACTAATTTATAAAACAGAAAGAGACTCAAACATAGAACAGAAACTTATGATTATCAAAAGGGAAAAGGGGGAGGAGGGACAATTTAGGAAGTTGGAATTCACATATACACACTACCATATATAAAATAGATAAGGAACAAAGATCTAGTGTACAACACAGGGAACTGCACTCAATATTCTGTGATAATCTATAAGGGAGTTCAGTTCAGTTCAGTTCAGTCACTCAGTCGTGTCCGACTCTCTGCGACCCCATGAATCACAGCACGCCAGGCCTCCCTGTCCATCACCAACTCCCGGAGTTCACTCAAACTCATGTCCACAGAGTCGGTGATGTCATCCAACCATCTCATCCTCGGTCGTCCCCTTCTCCAGCCCCCAACATTTCCCAGCATCAGAGTCTTTTCCAGTGAGTCAACTCGTCGCATGAGGTGGCCAAAGTACTGCAGTTTCAGCTTTAGCATCAGTCCTTCCAATGAACACCCAGGATCAATCTCCCTTAGAATGGACTGGTTGGATCTCCTTGCGGTACAAGGGACTCTCAAGAGTCTTCCCCAAAACCACAGTTCAAAACCATCAATTTTTTGGCGGTCAGCCTTCTTCACAGTCCAACTCTCACATCCATACATGACCACATGAAAAACCATAGCCTTGACTAGACGGACCTTGGTTGGCAAAGTAATGTCTCTGCTTTTCAATATATTATCAAGGTTGGTCATAACTTTCCTTCCAAAGAGTAAGCGTCTTTTAATTTCATGGCTGCAATCAGCATCTGCAGTGATTTTGGAGTCCAAAAAAATAAAGTCTGACACTGTCTCCACTGTTTTTCCATCTATTTCCCATGAAGTGATGGGACCAGATGCCATGATCTTTGTTATCTGAATATTGAGCTTCAAGCCAACCTTTTCACTCTCCTCTTTCACTTTCATCAAGAGGCTTTTGAGTTCCTCTTCACTTTCTGCCATAAGGGTAGTGTCATCTGCATATCTGAGGTTATTGATATTTCTCCCAGCAATTTTGATTCCAGCTTGTGCTTCTTCCAGCCCAGCGTTCCTCATGATGTACTCTGCATATAAGTTAAATAAGCAAGGTGACAATATACAGCCTTGACGAACTCCTTTTCCTATTTGGAACCAGTCTGTTGTTCCATGTACAGTTCTGACTGTTGCTTCCTGACCTGCATACAGGTTTCTCAAGAGGCAGGTCAGGTGGTCTGGGATTCCCATCTCTTTCAGAATGTTCCACAGTTTATTGTTATCCACACAGTCAAAGGCTTTGGCATAGTCAATGAAGCAGAAAGAGATGTTTTCCTGAAACTCTCTTGTTTTCTCCATGATCCAGCGGATGTTGGCAATTTGATCTCTGGTGCCTCTACCTTTCCTAAAACCTGCTTGAACATCTGGGAGTTTACAGTTCACATATTGCTGAAGCCTGGCTTGGAGAATTTTGAGCATGACTTTACTAGCGTGTGAGATGAGTGCAATTGTGCGGTAGTTTGAGCATTCTTTGGCATTGCCTTTCTTTGGGATTGGAATGAAGACTGATCTTTTCCAGTCCTGTGGCCACTGCTGAGTTTTCCAAATTTGCTGGCATCTTGAGTGCAGCACTTTCACAGCATCATCTTTCAAGATTTGAAATAGCTCAACTGGAATTCCATCACCACCACTAGCTTTGTTCGTAGTGATGCTTTCTAAGGCCCACTTGACTTCACATTCCAAGATGTCTGGCTCTAGGTCAGTGATCACGTTATCGTGACTATCTTGGTCGTGAAGATCTTTTTCGTACAGTTCTTCTGTATATTCTTGCCACCTGTTCTAAATATCTTCTGCTTCTGTTAAGTCCCTACCATTTTTCTCCTTTATCGAGCCCATCTTTGCATGAAATGTTCCCTTGGAATCTCTAATTTTCTTGAAGAGATCTCTTGTTTTTCCTATTCTGCTGTTTTCCTCTATTTCTTTGCATTGATCACTGAGGAAGTCTTTCTTATCTCTCCTTGCTCTTCTTTGGAACTCTGCATTCAGATGCTTATATCTTTCCTTTTCTCCTTTGCTTTTCGCTTCTCTTCTTTTCACAGCTATTTGTAAGGCCTCTTCAGACAGCCATTTTGCTTTTTTGCATTTCTTTTCCATGGGGATGGTCTTGGTCCCTGTCTCGTGTACAATGTCACGAACCTCCATCCAGAGTTCATCAGGCACTCTATCAATCAGATCTAGTCCCTTAAATCTGTTTCTCACTTCCACTGTATAATCATACGGGATTTGATTTAGGTCATACCTGAATGGTCTAGTGGTTTTCCCTACTTTCTTCAATTGAAGTCTGAATTTGGCAATAAGGAGTTCATGATCTGAGCCACAGTCAGCTCCTGGTCTTGTTTTTACTAACTGTATACAATTTCTCCATCTTTGGCTGCAAAGAATATAATCAATCTGATTTTGATGTTAAAAAGAAAAAAAAATACATATATATACAAGCCAGGCTTCAGCAATATATGAACCGTGAACTTCCAGATGTTCAAGCAGGTTTTAGAAAAGGCAGATGAAACAAAGATCAAATTGCCAACATCCGCTGGATCATGGAGAAAGAAAGAGTTCAAGAAAAACATCTATTTCTGCTTCATTGGCTATGCCAAAGCCTTTGACTGTGTGGATCACAATAAACTGTGGAAAATTCTGAAAGAGATGGGAATACCAGACCACCTGACCTGCCCCTTGAGAAACCTGTATGCAGGTCAGGAAGCAACAGTCAGAACTGTACATGGAACAACAGACTGGTTCCAAATAGGAAAAGGAGTACTTCAAGGTTGTATATTGTCACCGTGCTTATTTAACTTATATGCAGAGTACATCATGAGGAACACTGTGCTGGAAGAAGCACAAGGTGGAATCAAGGTTGCCGGGAGAAATATCAATAACCTCAGATATGCAGATGACACCACCCTTATGGCAGAAAGTGAAGAGGAACTCAAAAGCCTCTTGATGAAAGTGAAAGAGGAGAGTGAAAAGTTTGGCTTGAAGCTCAACATTCAGAAAACGAAGATCATAGCATCTGGTCCCATCACTTCATGGGAAATAGATGTAGAAACAGTGTCAGACTTTATTTTTTTGGGCTCCAAAATCACTGCAGATGCTGATTGCAGCCAGGAAATTAAAAGACGCTTACTCCTTGGAAGGAAAGTTATGACCAACCTAGATATCATATTAAAAAGCAGAGACATTACTTTGCCAACCAAGGTCCGTCTAGTCAAGGCTATGGTTTTTCCCTTGGTCATGTAAGGATGTGAGAGTTGGACTGTGAAGAAAGCTGATCGCCGAAGAATTGATGCTTTTCAACTGTGGTGCTGGAGAAGACTCTTGAGAGTCCCTTGGACTGCAAGGACATCCAACCAGTCCATTCTAAAGGAGGTCAATCCTGGGTGTTCATTGGAAGGACAGATGTTAAAGCTGAAACTCCAATACTTTGGCCACCTCATGCGATGAGTTGACTCACTGGAGAAGAGTCTGATGCTGGGAGTGATTGGGGGTTGGAAGAGACGGAGACGACAGAGAATGAGATGGCTGGATGGCATCACCGACTCGATGGACATGTGTTTCTGTGAGCTCCGGGAGTTGGTGACGGACAGGGAGGCCTGGCGTGCTGTGAATCATGGGGTCCCAAAGAGTCGGACACGACTGAATGACTGAACTGAACTGATATATATGTGTGTGTGTGTGTGTGTGACATTGCTGTCTACCCCGGAAACTAGCAAACCATATACTTCAATTTTTTTAGAATATCTAAATTAAAAAAGCAAAACAAAAAACAAACAAAAAAGCCCTCATTTAAACTGGGCTAAGTCTTGTTCATGGATTGTTTCTACATTTGAGCCCATGGTGCAAATATCTTAGACATATAAAAGATGCCTGGAAAACCTTTACCCTTTATACACTAAAGGATCAGAAGTGGAATATTATTTATTTATTTATTTAGGCTGTGCTGTGTCTTGGGTGTTGTATGAGGGCTTTCACCAGTTGCAGTGAGCGTGGGTTCCTCAGTGCAGTGGCTTCCCTTGCAGAGCACAGGCTCTAGGCACACAGGCTCAGTAGTTGAGGTGCATGGGTTTAGTTGCCCTGTGGCATGTGGGATCTTTCTGACCCAGGAATCGAACTGGAGTCTCCTGCATTGCCAGTCGGATTCTTTCACACCCTGGCACCATGGAAGCCCCAAATATACACTACTATATATAAAATAGGTACCTACTAAGGACCTAGTTACTCAGTCATGTCCAACTTTGAGACCCCATGGACTATACAGTTCATGGAATACTCCAGGGCAGACTACTAGAGTGGGTAACCTTTCCCTTCTCCAGGGGATCTTCCCAACCCAGGGATCGAACCCAGGTCTCCCGCATTGCAGGCAGATTCTTTACCAGGTGAACCACAAGGGAAGCCCGAAGAGCAAACCATTCAATATTACAGTAATTCAAGACTACGCCCCAAACAGTAACGGTGAAAAAGCCGAAGGTGAACTGTTCTATGAAGACCTACAAGACCTTTTAGAACTAACACCCAAAAAAGATGTCCTTTTCATTATAGGGGACTGGAATGCAAAAGTAGGAAGTCAAAAAACACCTGGAGTAACAGGCAAATTTGGCCTTGGAGCATGGAATGAAGCAGGGCAAAGGCTAATAGAGTTTTGTCAAGAGAATGCACTGGTCATAGCAAACACCCTCTTCCAACAACACAAGAGACGACTCTCCACATGGACATCACCAGATGGTCAACACCGAAATCAGATTGATTATACTCTTTGCAACCAAAGATGGAAAACTCTATACGGTCAGCAAAAACAAGACCAGGAGCTGACTATGGCTCAGATCCTGAACTCCTTATTGCCAAATTCAGACTTCAATTGAAGAAAGTAGGGAAAACCACTAGACCATTCAGGTATGATCTAAATCAAATCTCCTATGATTATACAGTGGAAGTGAGAAATAGATTTAAGGGACTAGATCTGATAGAGAGAGTGCCTGATGAACTATGGATGGAGGATCATGACATTGTACAGGAGACAGGGACCATGGAAAAGAAATGGAAAAAGCAAAATAGCTGTCTGAGGAGGCGTCAAAAATAGCTGTGAAAAGAATTGAAGCAAAAAGGAAAGATATAAGCATCGGAATGCAGAGTTCCAAAGAATAGCAAGGAGAGATAAGAAAGCCTGCCTCAGCGATCAATGCAAAGAAATAGAGGAAAACAACAGTATAGGAAAGGCAAGAGATTTCTTCAAGAAAATTAGACAAACCAAGGGAACATTTCATTCAAAGATGGACTCGATAAAGGACAGAAATGGTATGGACCTAACGGAGCAGAAGATATTAAGAGGTGGCAAGAATACACAGAAGAACTGTACAAAAAATATCTTCATGACCAAGATAATCACGAAAGTGTGATCACTGACCTAGAGCCTGATCTTTGAATGTGAAGTCAAGTGGGCCTTAGAAAGCATCACTAGGAACAAAGCTAGTGGAGGTGATGGAGTTCCAGTGGAGTTATCTCAAATCCTGAAAGATGATGCTGTGAAAGTGATGCACTCAATATGCCAGCAAATTTGGAAAACTCAGCAGTGGCCACAGGACTAGAAAAGGTAAATCTTCATCAATATCCCAAAGAAAGGCAATGCCAAAGAATGCTCAAAGTACCGCACAATTGCACTAATCTCACACGCTAGGAAAGTCACGCTCAAAATTCTCCAAGCCAGGCTTCAGCAATATGTGAACTCTGAACTTTCAGTTGTTCAAGCTGGTTTTAGAAAAGGCAAAGGAACCAGAGAACAAATTGCCAACATCTGCTGGATCATGGACAAAGCAAGAGAGTTCCAGAAAAACATCTATTTCTGCTTCATTGACTATGCCAAGGCCTTTGACTGTGTGGATCACAACAAACTGTGGAAAATTCTGAAAGAGATGGGGATACCAGACCACCTGACCTGCCTCTTGAGAAACCTGTGTGCAGGTCAGGAAGCAACAGTTAGAACTGGACATGGAACAACGGACTGGTTTCCAATAGGAAAAGGAGTATGTCAAGACTGTGTATTGTCACCCTGCTTATTTAACTTATATGCAGAGTACATCATGAGGAACGCTGGGCTAGAAGAAGCACAAGCTGGAATCAAGATTGCCGGGAGAAATATCAATCACCTCAGATATGCAGATGACACCACCCTTATGGCAGAAAGTGAAGAGGAACTCAAAGACCTCTTGATGAAAGTGAAAGGGGAGAGTGAAAAGGTTGGCTTGAAGCTCAACATTCAGAAAACTAAGATCATGGCATCTGGTCCCATCATTTCATGGAAATAGATGGGGAAACAGTGGAACCAGTGTCAGACTTTATTTTTTTTGGCTCCAAAATCACTGCAGATGGTGATTGCAGCCATGAAATTAAAAGACGCTTACTCCTTGGAAGGAAAGTTTCGACCAACCTAGATAGCATATTAAAAAGCAGAGACATTACTTTGCCAACCAAGGTCTGTCTAGTCAAGGCTATGGTTTTCCAGTGGTCATGTATGGATGTGAGAGTTGGACTGTGAAGAAAGCTGATTGCTGAAGAATTGATGCTTTTGAACTGCGCTGCTAGAGAAGACTCTTGAGAGTCCCTTGGACTGCAAGGAGATCCAACCAGTCCATTCTAAGGGAGATCAATCCTGGGTGTTCATTGGAAGGATAGATGCTAAAGCTGAAGCTCCAATACTTTGGCCACCTCATGCGAAGAGTTGACTCACTCGAAAAGACTCTGATTATAGGAGGGATTTTGGGCAGGAGGAGAAGGGGATGACAGAGAATGAGATGGCTGGATGGCATCACCGACTCGATGAAGGTGAGTTTGAGTGAACTCCAGGAGTTGGAGATGGACAGGGAGGCCTGGCGTGCTGTGATTCATGGGATCGCAAATAGTGGGCACGACTGAGTAAGTGAACTGAACTGAACTGAAGGACCTAGTGGAGACTTCCCAGATGGTCCCGTGGTTAAGACTAAGCCCTTTCTAGGCAGGGAGAAGGGGCTCAGTCCCTGTGAACCAAGTCCACATGCCCTGAGGCCTGGTTTACAACAAAAAAGTAGGGACTTACCGTATAGCACAGCGAACTCTACTCAATACTCTGTAATGGCCTACGTGAGAAAGGATCTAAAAAGAGTAGATATACACACATATGTATAACTGATTCACTTTTTTATATACCCAGAAGCAACACAACAGTATAAATCAACTATACCTTGATAATATTTTAAAAACATACAATTTACATTTTTCTGATAAGATTAGGGGATACTGAGTTCTTCATGTATAGAAAGCAGAGACTGGATACAATGGAGTCACGGCTCATGAGCAGAAAGGGGCTAATAAAGGGAAAACACACAGAAATCAGGCCAGTTATATACACCAACCACCCACTGGGATTATGAAAAAGAGCAAGAGTAATGTTAAAGATGCAGGACAGGGTGTGGAAACACATGAAGGTGCTCACCAAGAGCAGGATGATTTGGGTGGCTCTGGACTCAGCGGAGGGTCTGGGAGACACAGTAGCCTTGTGAATATACTGGACTCGCCGACTGTGTCTGTACAGGGTGAGAATCATGGAGCCACTGGCCCAGAAGATGAGCACAGAAAATGACATTTCAGGGAACACTATCAAAGCTGCATATAGTGAGCCTGAGATTTTCTCAAGATCTGCAGCAGTACAGTACCCTGAATCTCTTGTATTTGTCATGTTTGTGCTACGCCTTTTGGGAGAAACATATATTGCATATAGTGGAAAAACGAGATGTACCAGCATGCACTGGATCCAGCAGAAGGCAATGGAGAAGGCAATGTACTTTGGGGCTTTGACTTTAAGAGTCTTCCAACAGGAGTTCATGGGGCTGATCATGACGGTCTGAAACACACTCAAGAGGCAGGTGGTGCTGATGGACATAGTCCTGCCCACTTTCTCAACATACAAGATAAGTCTGCAGGCAGAATCACTGGAAAAATATTTCAATCTCAAAGTTGTAATTGTCTCAGGGACACCTTTCGAGAGAATGACAAAAATGTTGGCTATAGTCAGGTGCTTGCAAATCAAATCTGTGACCCTCAACCTACAGTGAGTGTGGTAAAGATAAAGGTAACGGTACAGAAGGGAGAAATTGCCCCAGAGTCCAAGCACAGTCTGTAACAAGAAGATTATTCCAATGGCCAGTTGGCTGGAGGCTGTTGTGTCATTCAAGAGACTCCACTTTACATGATGGCAACAGTGACTACTCACAGCAGAGTGGTTCAGAAATATTTGTGACATCGAGAGACGACTTTCCTTGTGAGCTTTTGTGAACTTGCCAAGGCTTCATGAGAGGGGAAATGATGATGAGAGAATCAGTCTATTTTACGAAGAAGTCAGCAGGAAGGATGAAGTGGTGGTGACCTGAAGAAGCAATGACAACTGAGAGTAAATGGAAAGATAGAATAAAACCAGCTTTTAAGGAGAAGCTTACTGGAGGGAAAAAACCTCCACGACTGCCCTCATCAGCAAACAGGTCAACTCTAAATGCATTCTCTTCTAAATTTTAAAGAAGATAATGTATTATTGTAGGGACATCCCTGATGGCTCAGTTGGTAAAGAATCT
Source organism: Moschus berezovskii (assembly GCF_049115385.1). Lineage (NCBI taxonomy): Eukaryota > Metazoa > Chordata > Mammalia > Artiodactyla > Moschidae > Moschus > Moschus berezovskii. The sequence continues at coordinate 5,961,659 of NC_142481.1, forward strand.
GCATGCAGTGCAGGAGACTCCAGTTCCATTCGTGGGTCAGCAAGATGCGCTAGAGAAGGGATAGTCTTAGAACACCCACTTCAGAATTCTTGGGCTTCTTGTGTGGCTCAGCTGGTATTTAAAGAAGATAATGTATTATTTTAGAAAAAAGACAGGAGTTACTCTAGGGTCTTACAATTTAAAATATACGTTAAAGGTACTTCCCTGGTTGTCTTACAGTTAAGAAACTGCCTTGCAATATAGGGGATGCAGGTTTGATCCCTGGTTGGGCAACTAAGACCCTATATGCCACGGGGTTTCTAAGCCTGGGATTTGTGACTAGAGAGTCTGTGCACCACAACAAAAGATCCTGCGTGATACAACAAAGTTACCACATGATGCAATCAAGACCCATAGCAGCTAAATATGTAAATATTTGAAATGTATATGTATGCTAAACAGAATATATGAAACATACGGTGAAGTAACTTTTGCACACATGAAAATGAAGTCTGGTTCTCATCAATATACACACACAGACACAGATACAACTTAAAGTCACACAAGCGTGTCCTAAAAACCACAAGGTAGAATAAACAGTGGACAGAGTCCTCAAAGAGAATCCTCAAGAAAGAATTTATTCAACAGATAAGACATCTGGAAAAATATTCCACATTCTTGGCAATCAGGTCAATTAAAATATAACCACTGCCTGTATGTCATTGAATACCATCAAGAAATCTGAAACAGAAATGACAAAAATGCCAAGTTTTGGCATAGCTGTGGATGAACCAAGAATCTCATACACTGATGGGTGGGTGTTCAAATTGGTACACACATTTTGAAAAACTGTGGGATCTCCTTAGCAGATCAGATGTAATTCTGTTTCAAGAAATCCACTTCTATGAAGATATTCAACAACATTTTGTACAAAAATCACCCAAAGATTAATTATATCAACAGAATTTATATGAAAACCCTAATCTTTGCTTGTAATAGCCCCTAACTCTTAATACCCACCTACCCATTAACAGCTGAATGATCAGTTAATTCTTTGATAGGCACACAATGAAGTCCTAGACAGCAATGATAATGAAAAATCAACAATAATATAAAACATTAAGATAAATTCACAAAGATGTAAAGGAATGGAGAACAGAAGTCCAAATGAAAGATGCTGTATGATAGCTTTCATGTGAAGGCCAAGACAGGCAAAGTGATCTAATATTAAATGTCATAATAGTTGTAAATGTGTGCCCAATAATCTAGGCCCACAAATACACCCACAAAGCTATAGTCTTGGAAACAGTGAGTTAGAAGGGGCAAAATAGTTTCATAAAAACTGAGAACATTCTGTTTCTCGATCTAGTTGTGGTCTCCAGAGGTGCAATCATTCCTGAAATTTCACTGAGATACTATGCACTTATAACCAGGGAACATGTCTCTAATTAAAAAACAAACAAGCAAACATGTATTTTCAATAAATGTGGAAGGGGCTTGGGAAAAGCTGTTTCAGTGAGAGTGTCTCATCTGCTGCCAGCGTCTTCCAAGAAGGGGAGCTGTAAGCCCCGATCATAACTCCAACAATGAAACATCAGAAAAGAGTAACCCTGCTGCATACACTGAATCGCTGATTTTGTCATAAGATTCTGCACAGCAGTATCCTCAGTCTCTATGCTTTGTGTTGATTTGTAGCTCCATTTGGCATCATATCCATGGGGAAAATAACGTTTACACAGAGATATAACTTGTGACCACACAATCGTCTCCTAAGACCAGTAAAATAATGAACAGTAGACATAGTTTTCATACAGAAACTTTGAGAAAGAAGTCACTTAGTCTCCAGTCGTGCAAAGTGAAGACCCTGATATGCTTGGGAGTTTTTTCTTTTTGTTAAATTATTTTATATATTTCATCTTATTATTTATTTGCTTGCACCAGGCCTTAGTTAATGGCATGCAACCATTAGTTATGGCATGTAAACTCTCAGATATGGCATTTGGCTTCTAGTTCCCTGACCAGGGATTTAACCTGGACCCCTTGCATTGAGAGCACAGTCTTAACCTCTCGACCACAGGGAAGTCCCGTCCTTGGGAGCTTTTTCTTTAAGTTCCCCCCATCTGGATTTCTTGGGGCTGATCTTGATGGCTGGAGACACTTAAGGGGCAAGGGGTGCCAATGGACCCACACTGCCAGTTCTGGGGGCAGAGAGAACACATTTGCGTGGCTAAATCCCTGAAGGCAAGATTCAGTTAAAGCCTGCCGTTGTCACGGAGATGCCTTTAAAGGAAATGACCATAAGGCAAGTGCAGTCCGTGCCTGAAGGCCAAATCTGTGAACTTCAACCCAGATTTGCTGTCGTAGCGGAAGAGATGAAGGTGAGAGAGGAAGCATCCAGGATTCCAGCTGAAGTCTAAGAGGAGCACAACATTCTTGTTGCCAACTCCCTGGAGGCCATTTTGCCAGGTGTTTGATGTTCATACTGCAAGGGGTGGGTACTGGCACTAATTTACTGCAAAGATAAGGAGATTCTAGGTACAGAGAGGTCAAGGGACCTGTCTCAATTCACATGCTGATTACAGGCTGAGTGGTGGTAAGAAGCTGGTAGGCTGAGTCCAAGACAGTGTCCTAACTACTGTGACTCACCAAGCAAACACATCAGCTGTGCTTTTGAATAATCCATTGTGAAATTTACTTTTGTTTTATATCTTATAATTTATCAGTTCAGTTTAGTCATCCAGTTGTGTCCAACTGTTTGTGACCCCCGGGATGGCAGCACACCAGGCCTCCCTGTCCATCACCAGCTCCTGGATCTTCCTCAAACTCATGTCCATTGAGTTGGTGATGCCATCCCACCATCTCATCCTCTGTCGTCCACTTCTACACCTGCCTTCAATCTTTCCCAGCATCAGGGTCTTTTCCAGTGAGTCAGTTCTTCGCATCAGGTGGCCAGAGCATTGGAGTTTATTTCATACTATTTATATATTCAATTTTTTGTAGAAAGTTTCCATATCTGCATAAGTATTTATTCTGTAGGTCAATAACATATCAAAAAGATTCCCTGGATTCAGAAATGGAAACCCACTCCAATATTCTTGCCTGGGAAATCCTATGAACAGAGGAGCCTGATGAGCTATAGTCCATGGGGTCACACATTGAGGCACTCACATGTACACACACACACACACACACACACACACACACAGAATCCTACAGGAAAGTACCTCCTGTCCATATTGGATTTAATGAACGCAAGATTTCCTCACTATAAGATTTGCAACCAAAAGATGTATTCCTACCATGCGAGGCACCAATTAGCTATGGTATCTATCAAAAAAATTATTGGACAATATTACTTTTTTAATAAACTATGAACCATGAAATACTACTATATGATAAATGAGTGTAGGATAGAAATGAAATAAATTTTTTAATTTAAATCCTTCAGTTCATTTCAGTTCAGTCGCTCAGTCATGTCCAACTTCTTGCGACCCCATGAATCACAACACGCCAGGCCTCCCTGTCCATCACCAACTCCCTGAGTTCACGCAAATTTATGTCCATCGAGCCGGTGATGCCATCCAGCCATCTCATTCTCTGTCGTCCCGTCTCCTCCTGCCCCCAATCACTCCCAGCATCAGAGTCTTTTCCAGTGAGTCAACTCATCGCATGATGTGGCCAAAGTATTGGAGTTTCAGCTTCAGCATCAGTCCTTCCAATGAACACTCAGGATTGATCTCTAGAATGGACTGGTTGGATCTCCCTGCAGTACAAGGGACTCTCAAGAGTCTTCTCTAGCACCACAGTTGAAAAGCATCAATTCTTCGGAAATCAGCTTTCTTCACAGTCCAACTCTCACATCCATGCATGACCACAGGAAAAACCATAGCCTTGACTAGACGGACCTTGGTTGGCAAAGTAATGTCTCTGCTTTTTAATATGCTATCTAGGTAGGTTATAACTTTCCTTCCAAGGAGTAAGCGTCTTTTAATTTCATGGCTGCAATCAGCATCTGCAGTGATTTTGGAGCCCAAAAAAATAAAGTCTGACACTGCTTCCACTGTTTCGCCATCTATTTCCCATGAAATGATGGGACCAGATGCCATGATCTTCATTTTCTGAATGTTGAGCTTCAAGCCAACCTTTTCACTCTCCTCTTTGACTTTCATCAAGAGGCTTTTGAGTTCCTCTTCACTTTCTGCCATAAGGGTGGTGTCATCTGCATATCGGAGGTTATTGATATTTCTCCCAGGAATCCTGACTCCAGCTTGTGCTTCTTCCAGCCCAGCATTCCTCATGATGTACTCTGTATATAAGTTAAATAAGCAAGGTGACAATATACAACCTTGACGTACACCTTTTCATATTTGGAACCAGTCTGTTGTTCCATGTCCAGTTCTAACTGTTGCTTCCTGACCTGCATACAGGTTTCTCAAGAGGCAGGTCAGGTGGTCTGGTAATTCCCATCTCTTTCAGAATTTTCCACAGTTTATTGTGATCCATACAGTCAAAGGCTTTGGCATAGTCAATGAAGCAGAAATAGATGTTTTTCTGGAACTCTCTTGCTTTCTCCATGATCCAGCGGATGTTGGCAATTTGATCTCTGGTTCCTCTGCCTTTTCTAAAACCTGCTTGAACATCTGGAAGTTCACATATTGCTGAAACCTGGCTTGGAGAATTTTGAGCATGACTTTACTAGCATGTGAGATGAGTGCAATTGTGTGGTAGTTTGAGCATCCTTTGGCATTGCCTTTCTTTGGGATTGGAATGAAGACTGACCTTTTCCAGTCCTGTGGCCACTGCTGAGTTTTCCAATTTTGCTGGCATCTTGAGTGCAGCACTTTCACAGCATCATCTTTCAGGATTTGAAATAGCTCCACTGGAATCCCATCACCTCCACTAGCTTTGTTCATAGTGATCTTTTTAAAATCGAGGTTAAGTGAGACTACAGTATAACAAGATTTGTGAAGAATATTAACATACTTGACACATGTAAAGTACAAGCTGGAGAATATTGACTCTTGTGTGTGGCAAAAGTGAAACCATAAAGAAATGAATGTGTGCTTGGAATTGGTGTTAGAATATTATGAGATTAGACAACATAGGAGAAGATACATTTGGTCCTGACAACTCTATTCCAAACCTCACCATTATAAAGCTGCCTTTTCCTTAAAAGCTGTTTTTCTATCTTGAAGAGGGATAGCAAACTCACCATCTTCATAAGACCCCAAATGTTTCAGAAAAGACACCATTGCTATGTCCAGTAAGCACGTTATATGCCTCAGTTCAGTTCAGTTCAGTTCAGTCGCTCAGTCGTGTCCGACTCTCCGCGACCCCATGAATCACAGCACGCCAGGCCTCCCTGTCCAACACCAACTCCCGGAGTACACTCAAACTCATGTCCACAGAGTCGGTGATGGCATCCAGCCATCTCATTCTCGGTCGTCCCCTTCTCCTCCTGCCCCCAACCTTTCCCAGCATCAGAGTCTTTTCCAGTGAGTCAACTCGCCACATGAGGTGGCCAAAGTATTGCAGTTTCAGCCTTAGCATCAGTCCCTCCAATGAACATCCAGGATTGAATGCCTAGCGATCAATATATCTATAAAAAATCATTTCTGTTCTTCAAACAAATTCATATTCATGCTTTCTGTAGAGGATTAGAAAATCGTTACTTTTCTATCCCAGTCTTTATGGAAAGCAAAGAGGCAGCGTGATAACACTTCTAATACAAATTTAAAATTAATCTCCAATTTCTGAAAGGTAACATTACAACAGATTGATGTTAAAAAGACAACCCTTAAGCTCCTTGAAGATGATCTTTGGGCACTTCCCTGGTGGTCCAGTGGCTAAGACTCTATCCTCCCAATGCAGGGAGCCTGGGTGTGATGCCTGGTTATGAAAATAGATCCCAAATGCGGCAACAAACAGTTCACATGCTGCAACTAAGATACATACTTTTAAAAATGGTTCCTCATCCCACAGAGAGGTGGGAGCGGGGTTCAAGATGGGGAACTCATGTACACCCGGGGCAATTCATGTCAAAGTATGGCAAAATCAATACAATATTGTAAAGTAATTAGCCTCCAATTAAAATTTAAAAAAAATTTTTTTAAGTTAAACAGGAAGATTTTCACTGAAAAAAAAAAAAAAAGATTCCTCGTCATTATCACAGGGATTGTTCCTGTGAGTCCTCCACAGTAAGAGTTTCACAAAATAGCCTTAGGAACCATCAAGTTTGGTGTTACCTGATGCCGGGAAAGATTGAAGGCAGGAGAAAAAGGGGAGGACAGAGGATGAGATGGGTGGATGGCATCAGCGACTTGATGGACATGAGTCTGAGCAAACTCTGGGAGACAGTGAAGGAAAGGAAAGCCTGGCGGGCTCCAGTCCATGGGGTTGCAAAGAGTCAGACACAATGAGCGACTGAACAACAAAGACCTTGATCTTGCTTTACCTGAACTCTCTCCTAAGGAATCGTTCCGCTTTCCTGACCTGCTTTGCCACTGGATCTGTTCCCACTCTACCCGCCGCCCCCCGGAACGATGCCTTTTCCAAACACGAACACTTACTCAGACCTCCTCCTTACAGACTCTGCCTCTCAGACTGAAATACAAAGTACTCGACCCCTTCTCACTCCTCCTCATGAGAAGGATGCTGGGCTCAGGGTGAAGGTCATGGCAGCCAGCACGTGAGTGGGAGGGAGGCAGTCAGACCCTGAGATATAAGTTTAGGAGCTGTGATCTCATCCTCCTTCAGATCTGCAATTATCATGTCACTTGAAGGGGCAATGACAGGGCCAGCTTGAGACGCTAATGATCTTTCTGAAAAACTTTTTTGAGTTGCTAATTACTCTCCTGCGAATATCTCCAAAGAGACCACTGATGTGTTTGAGAGAAGCTCATAATTTTTCATGATGAAGGTTATTTTGAAATGATTAGGATTTCTACACAACTCTGAAATCTGTTGCCTTTGTAAACACTTTGTTTCATCTTAGGGATTTCTCCACAACCACACCCAACCCACTTACAAAGTCAATTGTGAGTCTACCAGGGTTTGTTCTGGAAACAAACAAAAAACACCCAATTGAACTTGAGCATGATGTAAGAAATTTGTGTGTGTGTGTGTGTGTTCATTTATTCATTGACTTGGCTGTGCTGGGGCTTAGTTGTGGCATGGGCACGATTATTTGCAGCATGTGGGATCTAGTTCCATGATCAGGGATCAAACTTGCACACCTCCTGCAATAGGGGCTTGGAGTCTTAGCCACCAGACCACCAGGGAAGTCCTGTACAGGACCTTCTTTCTTGTACTCAAAACAGCTCTACCTTTTATCTTTCCTGCGTCTCTGATCCTACACTGAACTAGGCAGTTGTAGATCCTGGGTGAAGACTTAGGTTGTCCTTAGAGCTACAGGAACAGAAGTGACAGTGAAGGAATATCTTTGGGTCTTGGAGGTGGCTATTCAGTGTTGGCTGGAGCACTCACCTGTCTTTGCAGCACTCTCATGGCCTTTGCTCTTGGTACACGAAGGCTTCTAGTCACTGAGACATCCACCATGGCTCCCTTTGGGCCCGGAGCAAAATCCTTGAGTTGACCTTTCTCCATAATTTAGGGTTCATGCCTCAACTCCATTTTCTCCCCTGGAAATAGGCTGATGATTGCCTTCAGTTCAGTCGCTCAGTCATGTATGACTCTTTGCGACCCATGGACTTCTGCAAACCAGGCTACCCTGTCCATTACCAGCTTCCAGAGCTTGGTGAAACTCATGTCCATCAAGTTGGTGATGCCATCCAACCATCTCATCCTCTGTCATCCCCTTCTCCACTCACCTTCAATCTTTACCAACATCAAGGTCTTTTCCAATGAGTCAGGTCTTAGCATCAGGTGGCCAAAGTATGGGAGCTTCAGCGTCACCATCAGTCCTTCAAATGAATATACAGGACTGATTTCCTTTAGGATGGACTGCTTTGATCTCCTTGTAGTCCAAGGGACCCTCAAGAGTCTTCTCCAACACCACAATTCAAAAGCATCAATTCTTTGGCACTCAGCTTTCTTGATGGTCCAAGTCTCACATCCATACATGACTACTGGAAACACCATAGCTTTGAGTAGATCGACCTTTGGCAGCAAAGTAATGTTTCTGCTTTTTAATATGCGGTCCTGGTTGGTTATAGCTTTACTTCCAAGGAGCAAGTGTCTTTGAATTTCATGGCTGCAGTCACCATCTGCAGTGATTTTGGAGCCCAAGAAAATAAAGTCTCTCACGGTTTCCATTGTTTCCCCTTCTATTTGCCATGAAGTGATGGGAATGGATGCCACGATCTTCGTTTCTTGAATGTTTAGTTTTAAGCCAGCTTTTCACTCTGCTCTTTCACATTCATCAAGAGGCTCTTCAGTTCCCCTTCACTTTCTGCCATCAGGGTGGTGTCATCTGCGTATCTGAGGTTATTGATATCTCTCCCAGCAATCTTGATTCCAGCTTGTGCTTCATCCAGTCCAACATTTCGCATAATATACTCTGCATATAAGTTCAATAAGCAGGGTGACAATAGACAGCCTTGACATACTCCTTTCCCAATTTGGAACCAGTCCGGTTTTCCATGTCTGGTTCTCACTGTTGCTTCCTGACCTGCATACAGATTTCCCAGGAGGCAGGTAAGGTGATGTGGCATTCCCATCTCTTGAGGAATTTTCCACACTTTGTTGTGATCCACACAGTCAAAGGCTTTTGCTCCTGAGTTCTGAGTTTCAAGGTCTCTGCCGTGCATGAAGAAATCTCTGGTTTTAAAGGATTTGGAATTAGTCAGAGGCAGACTGTGTCATACCTTTTTGCAAAGGAATTTCTACCCATTTCTTTACTGGGGTTAAACCACTGAAATAAATGCCTGACCCTTTTGGAGGAGCTTTCCATTTAGCTGGCAGAAATGGATGATCCTGCTCACAATTTTTATTGTCTGAATTGGGCAGGAAAATTACCCACTGGAATGGGAGATCCCAGTTCTTCATTCTGTCCTTAATGTTTTCTTGATTTCAATCTTCTAGGGTCATTGCTTCTTTCAGAGATGAAGCTTTGGGCTCTAGGGATCCAAGGACACCTGGTTGTCCCTTCTGCCTCCACATGGTTTTAAGAACCCCTGGGAAGCTACCATATTCTCCCAGGGACAGTCTGGGGATAGGACAATGAGACAGTCATTAAAAGCCAAGTGTTCTGATACAAGGATGCTGTGACAGCAGCTATGAAGTTGGCTCTGGAGCTCTACCTTCAGTTTTACACTCCGCTCACTAGCAAGATGGGTTTTAAGGAATGACATCAGCATTCATGGTAGAGGAGAGCTTGGCATGCTTGCTGGAGCCCTCAGTTGGCTTTTCCTTGTGTAAATTTCGGACTGTTTTCTGCTATGTCTCAGGACACTTCTCCTAATATTGTTGAGGACCAGAGAACTTCTCAGTCTTAACTTTCGTCCTGAACCTGAATTTTCTATAACCAACTACTCTTTGCTGGAGCCCCTAATTTTCCTGTATACCAAAGAAACAGCCCTCTGGGGACTTCCCTGGTGGTCCAGTGGTTAAGGTTCTGCACTCCGAATGAAGGGTTCTAGGTTTGATCCCCTAGTTGGGGAACTCGTCCCTACAAGGTGCAGCTACGTGAAGGCCTGTAGGAACTAGTGAACCCGCATGCTGCAAGTACGACCTGGAATAGCTAAATAAATAAATGAAAATATTTAAAAAGTGCCCTCTGTCCCAAATATGATCCTACACCCATCTTATGAGATTCTATTTTTTTAACACAAAGATATCAACAAAAATGTGGAATAAGTTCTTATAACTGCATACTAAGTGAAGTCAGTCAGACAGAGAAAAACAAATACATGATATCACTCATATGGGGATCTAATTTATTATTACTTTTTGGAATCTAAATAAAGAATGATACAAACGAACTTATAGAAAACAGGAAGAGACTCAGATTTCACAAACAAATTTATGGATACCAAAGCGGAAACGTGGGAGGGAGAGATAAACTAGGAGTTTGGGATTAACAGATACACAGTCAGTCAGTCAGTCAGTTCAGTCGCTCAGTCATGTCCAACTCTCCGTGACCCCATGAATCACAGCACGCCAGGCCTCCCTGTCCAAAACCAACTCCCGGAGTTCACGCAAACTCATGTCCATCGAGTCGGTGATGCCATCCAGCCATCTCATTCTCTGTCGTCCCTGTCTCTTCCCGCCCCCAATACCTCCTAGCATCAGAGTCTTTTCCAGTGAGTCAACTCGTCGCATAAGGTGGCCAAAGTATTGGAGTTTCAGCTTTAGCATCAGTCCTTCCAATGAACACCCCCAGTACTATATGTAAAATAAATAACCAACAAGGACCTACTGTATAGCATAGGGAATTTTACTCAATATCCTGTAATAAATTAATGGGAAAATGATCTGAAAATGAAAGAATATATGTATAACTGAATCACCTTGCTCTACACCTGAAACTGTCACAATGCTGTAGATCAACTATACCCCAACAAATATTTAAAGACATACAATTTACATTTTTCTGGTAAGATTAGTGGATAGTGTACTGAGTTCCTCATCAATGAATGCAGAGACTAGATACAGGGGAGTCACGGCTCATGAGCAGAAAGGGGCTGATAAAGGGAAAACACACAGAAATCAGGCTGGCTGCATTCACCAACCACCCACTGGGATTATGATTAAGAGCAAGAGTAACGTTAAAGATGCAGGACAGGGTGTGGAAACACATGAAGGTGCTCGCCAAGAGCAGGATGCTTTGGGTGGCTCTGGACTCAGCAGAGGGTCTGGGAGACACAGTAGCCTTGTGAATATACTGGACTCGCTGACTGTGTCTGTACAGGGTGAGAATCATGGATCCACTGGCCCAGAAGATGAGCACAGAAAATGACATTTCAAGGAACGCTATCAAAGCTGCATATAGTGAGCCTGAGATGTTCTCAAGATCTGTGACAACACAGTACCCTGAATCTCTTGTATTTGTCATGTTTGTGCTGTGCCTTTTGTCAGAAACATATAATGCACACAGAGGAAAAATGAGATGTACAAACAGGCACTGGATCCAGCAGAAGGCAATGGAGAAGGCAATGTGCTTTGGGGCTTTAAGATTCTTCCAACAGGAGTTCATGGGGCTGATCGTGACGGTCTGAAACACACTCAAGAGGCAGGTGGTGCCAATGGACATACTCCTGCCCACTCTGTCAACATACAAAATAAGTTTGCAGGCAAAATCAGTAAAAACATGTTTCCACCCCAAAGCTGTAATTGTCTGAGGGACTCCTTTCGAGAGAATGACCAAGGAGTTGGCTATAGTCAGGTGTTTTAGAATCATAACCATGGCTCTCATCCTGCTTTGAGTATGGTAAAGAAATAGGTAACGGTAAAGAAGGGAGAAATTGCCCAGAATTCCAATCATAATCTGTGATATGAATATTACTCCTAGGGCCAAATCTCTGGGGGTTATGTTTTTTTTCATTCAATATTTTTAAATGAAAGTGTTCTCCTTCTTTTAAAGGGTTTTTATCTTTATTATTTATTAGGCTGCACCAGATCTTCGATCTTCATCGTGGCACGTGGGATCTAGTTCCCTGATCAGGGATTGAACCCAGGCCCCCTGCATTGGGAGCACTAAGTCTTAGCTCCTGGAACACCACAGATGTCCCCAAATATTTTCCTTTAAATAGTGACAGTCATTCTTCTGAGTAAAATGTCTCATTGATGTGTTTCGACAGCAAGTGTAGTGTTACTTTTGTGCTCCTATTGGTTGGCCAAGGTTTCATGAGACAGGAAGAGATGGAGAGATAGCTGGTGTATTTCATGGAAAAGTCAGCAGTAAGGATGAAGCAGAGTCAACCTGGAAGAAGCAATGACAAGGGAGAGTAATTGGGAAGAGAGCTTATTACAACATTTCAAGACTAAGCTGAAATTTGCTAGCCAGATTGGAGAAAAGTAACACTTCAATCACTGCCCATATCATCGGATAAATCTATTCTGGATAGATTCCATTTCTAATTTTAAAAATCATGAAATTTTTTGAAAAACAATTTCAAAATTTTAAATTAAAAATATATCTGAAACACCACAAAACATATAAACCATCTGACAAAATGACTTTATCTTATCTTAAGCTTCTGTTAAGACTGACTCACATCAACACACACACACACACAAGATTTGTCACCAGCAGAAAGAACTCCTAAAGGCCATACAGTAGAATAAAACATGACCAAACTGTTTCAACAGAAACTTCAATAGTTAGGCAATGGATAATACATATGCAAAAAATATACAATGTCCTTAGGAATCAGGAAAAGGAAAATATAACCACTACATACACATCAAGCACCATCCAGAAAACTAGAATGGAAATGACAGAAATATAACGTTTTGGCAAAGATGTGGCTCAAGCAAGAATCTCAATCAGATATTAAAGTTGGAACAAAGATTTTGGAGACTAGATGTCATCTTCTGCTTCAACGATTCCTCTCCTGTGCGCATCATCAAGTCTAGCAGAATTTACATGCCAGCACTTACCCATTACTCATGTGTGTGTGCATGCTCAGTCGCTTCCGTCGTGTCTGACTACTTGAGACCCTATGGACTGTAGCCCGCCAGGGATTCTCCAGGCAAGAATATTGGAGTGGGTTGGCATGCCCTCTTCTGGGGGATCTTCCTAATGCAGGAATCAAACCTGTCTCTTCTGAATTGCTGGCAGATATTTGCCCACTGGGAAGCCCACATATTACTCATAATAGCCCTAACATCAAAACTACCCAGTTGTCCATGAACAGTAGAAAAAATTAGTAGAATTAATCCTTTGATAATCACAGTGAAGACCTATATAGCAATGCTAATGTATACAAATATTTAAATGCAATAATACAAAGAGTAGTCATATGTGGATGTGAGAGTTGAACCAGAAAGAAAGCTGAGTGCTGAAGAATAGATGCTTTCAAATTTTGGTGCTAGAGAAGTCTCTTGAGAGTCCCTTGGCCTGAAAGGAGATCAAACCAGTCACTCCTATAGGAAATCAACACTGAATATTCATTGGAAGGACTGATGCTGAAGCTCCAACACTTTGGCCACCTGATGTGAAGAGATGACTCACTGGAGAAGACCCTGATGCTGGGAAAGACTGAGGGCAGGAGGAGAAGGGGGAACAGAGCATGAGATGGGTAGGTAGCATCACCAACTCAATGGACATGAGCTTGAGCAAACTCCGGGACATAGGAAGGGCAGGGAAGCCTAGAGTGCTACAGTTCACGGGATTGCAAACAGTCGGACACAAGTTAATGACTAGAAGAACAACATACAAATAGATTCCCCAAAATCATATGCAACTGGGAGAAAAGGCCGATATGAAGGTTTTCAGACCCTATGATTCCATTTAAGTATAAAGCAGGCAAAAGTGATCTAATCTCTTAAATGTTAGAATAGTTGTAAAGCTCTTACCAAAAGTCCTGACCTGCAATAGATTCAAGACAACTATAGCCTTGGGAATAGAGACTTGGAGTATAGAGGGTTTCTAGGTGGCCCACAACATTCGGTCTCATTCACATGCGTACATATGCATATATATATATATATAGTTTTCTTTAGTGACTTTGGCTGTGTTGGGTCTTCACTATTTCACGGGCATTTCTCTCGTTGCAGAGAGCAGGGTCTGCTCTCTAGTTGCGGTGCTCAGGCTGCTCATTGCAGGGGCTTCTCTTGTCGTGGAGCTCAAGCTCCAGGGTGTTCAGGCTTCATTCGTTGCAGCATGTGAGCTCAGTATTTGCGGCTCCCGGGCTCTACAGTATGGGCTCAACAGTTGGTGCACGAGCTCAATCGCTCTGCAGCGTGTGAAATCTTCCCAGATTAGGGATTGAACCCACGTCTCCTGCGTTGGCAGGCTGACTCCTTACCACTGAGCCACCAGGCTCAACAGTCTCGGTTTTGATCCAGTCATTGCCTGCAGAGATGTGGTCATTCCTGAAACTCCACTAGGCTGTGTACTTATAACCTCTGCATATGTTTTCAACTTTAAAAAAATCTGTTACAAAAACCAGATTTTAAAGAAACTGGGAAGAGCTGTTTCTTTGAATGTTGGATCTCCTGATTGTGTCTGTAGAGGATGAGCCTTCGAGAGCCACAGGTCCTGATCATGAGCCCAACAGTAAACAGCAGACAATAACAACATGGCTGCATATAGTGAGTCACTGATTTAATTCAGAAGAGTGGTTCCCAGAGCTTTGCTCTCTGTGTTCATCTATTGCTTCATTTGGCAAGTCTATGCACTGGGAACGGATATACACCAGCTTATACCTGGTAGGCTACAGTCCATGGGGTCGCTAAGAGTCAGACATGACTGAGCGACTTCACTTTCACTTTTCACTTTCATGCCTTGGAGAAGGAAATGACAACCCACTCCAGTGTTCTTGCCTGGAGAGTCCCAGGGACGGGGGAGCCTGGTGGGCTGCCATCTATGGGGTCGCACAGAGTCAGACACGACTGAAGCGACTTAGCCGCAGCAGCAACAGCTTATACAAGGTCCAGCAGAGGAATAAGAAACTTCCACTCCTTTGGAGCTTTTCAGTTCTACCCAATTCTAGTTCCTGGGGAGGATCGTGATGGATAAAGACACATAAGAGGCAGGAGGTGCCCACGGACACACCCTGCCAGGTCTGTGAAGATAGAAAATTGGATATGTCACCGAGGACATGCCTTAACTAACAACTGCCAGTGTCACGGGGATGCCTTAAAGAGAATGACCTAGAAGCGACTGTATACGCGTGCTTGAGGATCAAATGTGTGGATCTCAACCTTTAGGAAGAGATAATGGTAAAGGAAGAAAATGCTAGGATTCCTCCTGTAGTCTGAATTGAGCAGACCCTTCTTTGCAAATCCCTGGACACCATTCTGCCAGTTGCTGGTGACTGGTGTTTTGTCTTCAGAATGAGAGGATCCTGTTTTGGAACATGTGCTGTGGGCTACAGTCATCAGATCAGTGAAAATCTCATATTTGCTTTGATAATTATTTACTTGAGAGGTTCATGGTCTCAAGTACATATTAGGAGGCTTCACAGAGTTGAATATGTAACCTTTAAATAGCACTTCCGATGGATGCCTCACTATCGTACTACACCACATGAGGTGCTTTCTTTGATTTTTGTACCTGCCAGAGGGACATTATTTTCCTGAGGGCATTATTTTCAGTATTTTCAGCATTATTTCAAAAAGGATACCTGAGGTGCAGAGAGTTGAATGACCTGTGTAAATTCACATGCTGCTGTGGGTCTGAGTATTAGAAACCTGGTAGGCTAGTTGCCAGGACAGGGCCCTACCACTGTGTTACACTAATAAACCATCTTTCTCTGTTTTCAAATCATCCAGAGCTGAGTTTCATTTTGTTTTTATACTTTTCCACTTAATTCACATCGTTTTTAAGTTTTATTATATAATCATGGTTGTAAACAGTTCCTATTTTTAGCAACTTTCAAAAAAATAATTTATTTAAATGGAGGCTAATTACTTTACAATATTGTAGTGGTTTTTGCCATACATTCACATGAATCAGCCATGGGTGTACATGTGTTCCCCGTCCTGAACCCCCCTCCCAACTCCCTTCCCTCAGGGTCATCCCAGTGCACCAGCCCTGAGCACCCTGTCTCATGCATTGAACCTGGACTGGCGATCTATTTCACATATGATAATATACATGTTTCAATGCTATTAGGAACTTTCTTTAGTCTAAGAATTTACCACATGGTCAATATCAAATATAAATGATTTTTTGAGGTCATAATAAAGTACAGATGCAGTTTCACAGACTACTGTTACAGTAAATGTCCAAATTGGATTTAACAATGCAAGATTTGTTTAGTGTTAGTTGGCCACAGAAAGGCTCATTTGCTATCATTCCAGGAGAGAAGCACAATGGTATCTATCAAATTATTGGACGATAAGTCCTTCTTCACTAAACTGTAATGCATGAAATACTGCTATGTGATAAAACGAGTGTAGCTCTTTTACCTGTTATTAATAATTATGGTCTAAATGCCTAGGTCTTTATTAATGCTTACAATGAGTAAAACTATTAACAATTAAGCAAGATCTGTGAAAGATGTTTAAAATACAAGAGACATGTATTTTATGCATGTCTTAAATGCAACATAGTGAATATGGAACCCTGTGTATTGTTTAAGGTGAAATCATAAAGAAATGAGTTGTGAGCTTGGAATTGGTGTTAGAATATTAACAAGTCCTACAACAAAAGACAAGATACACTTGGTCCTGACGATATCTTAACACTCATAATTAAAAATGTATTTTCTCCTTAAATGTTACTTCTCTAACTCGAGTAGGGAAAGCATCTCGCCACAGTTGTTAGACCTGAATGTTTACCGTGGAGATAATCACTGTATCTAGTAAATGTATCATATTCCCAGAGCTTAATGAAAAAACCCATATTTACTCAAAAAAAAACTCATATTCCCAGTGTATGCAGAGGATTAGAAAAGTGTTACTGTGCTATCCTGGCTTCACCAGTGGCTCAGCAGTAAAGAATATGCCTGCAATGAAAGAGATGTGGGTTCGGTCCCTGGGTTGGGAAATCTCCTGGAGGAGGAAATGGCAACTCACTCCAGTGTTCTTGCCAGGAAAATTCCATGGACAGAGGACGCTGGCAGGCTACGTTTCATAGTCTTAAAGAGCCAGACATGACTGAAGTGACTGAGCATGCATGCACAGTGCTATTCTCCTCTGTATTGTAGGCAAAAAGGCGTTATAAACCTACCTCTAATTATAATGAAAATTCAATCTTTAAATCTGGAAAGGAATGGAAAGGTGGCTCAGTGGCAATGAATCCACCTGTAATGCAGGAGACGCAGGTTCGATCCCTGGGCTGGGAAGATCCCCTGGAGGAGGAAATGGCAACTCAGCCAGGACGTGAGTGCAAGGGAGGCGGTCAGACCCTGAGATATAGGTTTCTGTTCTGTGACCTCATCTTCCCTGGAATGCAATTATCATTTCATTTGAAGTGGTAATGACAGGGGAGGCTTGAGGAGCTAAAGATCTTTCTGAAAATCTTTTTGAGTTGCTAATTTCACAGCCAATTATGACTTTCCGGTGAGTATCTCCAAAGAGACCACTGATGTGTTTGGGAAGAGGCTTGTAATTCATGATCCCTGATGGCACAGGCGATCAACTGCGGAAGGAGGGGTCATGCTGATGTCTGAGTGACTGGTCGTGAGTTATGCGTGTCTCAGGATTCCTGATTCCCCGAGAAGCTCTTCTACTAAACATCTAGTTCATGCTTCTTCTCTGGACTTCTAAGCTGCACTACTATTAGACTTGGATTCAGACATAGCACAGGAAGAAGATCTGGGATAGGAATAAAAGGAAGAACATGCAAGATGTTACTTTTTCATCTGTACGATTAGAAACAGGTTAATTTGAGACTTCCCCGGTGGTACAGCGGATAAGGATCTGCCTGCCAGTGCAGGGGATAAAGGTTCAAGGCCTGGTCCGGGAAGATCCTACTTGGTGTGGGGCAAATAAGCTGGGGCGATGCAACTACCAGCCTGTGCTCCAGAACCTGGGAGCCCCAACCAGAGAAGCCACCACAACGAGAAGGCCATGAACTCCAACAAAGACCCAGCACAACAACCAAACAAAATAATTTAATTTGGTATAGGAACTATGGAAACGTTTCTAAGAGATGGTACTTTACAGATACGGTACTTTTCTGTCGAAGTTGGTCATATGCAATCCATATAATCTACTTTTCATGATTTTGTTTTTAAAACCGCTTCTTAAAAATCAGAAGTTCAAAGGGAAATGCCAGTAAAGCATTTTCCTTAATGGTACTGGATCTGAAGAAGTGAATGTTAAGGATGTTTTATTGTAATGCCCTCAAGCACAAAACAGGACTGGGAGCTGACTGTGGCTCAGATCATGAACTCCTTATTGAAAAATTCAGACTTAAATTGAAGAAAGTAGGGAAAACTACTAGACCATTCAAGTATGACCTAAATCAAATCCCAAAAGATCATGCAGTGCAAGTGACAAATAGATTCAAGGGATTCGATCTGATAGAATGCCTGAAGAACTAAGGACAGAGGTTCATGACACTGTACAGGAGGCAGTGTTCAAGACCATCCCCAAGAAAAAGAAAGGCAAAAAGACAAAACGCTTGTCTGAGGAGGCCTTACAAATAGCTGAGAAGAGAAGAGAAGCAAAAGGCAGAGGAGAAAAGGAAAGATATACCCATTTGAATGCAGAGTTCCAAAGAAGAGCGAGGAGAGATAAGAAAGCTTTCGTCAGTGATCAGTGGAAAGAAATAGAGGAAAACAGTAGAATTGGAAAGACTAGAGATCTCTTCAAGAAACTTAGAGATACCAAGGGAATATTTGAACACAACTGAGGGACTGAACTGAAGGGAACATTTCGTGCAAAGATGGGCTCAATAAAGAACAGAAATAGCATGGATCGGACACGACTGAGCGACTGAACTGAACTGAACTGAAGCAGGAGATATTAAGAAGAGGTGGCAAGAATACACAGAAGAGCTATACACAAAAGATCTTCATGACCCAGATAGCCACACTGGTGTGATCACTCAACTAGAGTCAGACATCCTGGAATGTGAAGTCAAGTGGGACTTAGGAAGCATGACTACAAACAAAGCTAGTGGAGGTGATGGAATTCCAGTTGAGCTCTTTCAAATCCTAAAAGATGATCCTGTGAAAGTGCTGCATTCAATATGCCAGCAAATTTGGAAAACTCAGCAGTGGCCACAGGACTGGAAAAGGTCAGTTTTCATTCCTATCCCAAAGAAAGGCAATGGCAAAGAATGCTCAAACTGCTGCACAAATGCACTCATCTCACACACTAGTAAAGTCATGCTCAAAAATTTCCAAGCCAGGCTTCAGCAGGACGTGAACCGTGAACTTCCAGATATTCAAGCTGAATTTAGAAAAGGCAAAGGAACCAGAGATCAAATTGCCAGCGTCAACTGGATCATCGAAAAAGCAAGAGAGTTCCAGAAAAACATCTACTTCTGTTTTATTGACTACACCAAAGTCTTTGACTGTGGAAATCACAACAAACTGTGGGAAATCCTTCAGAGAGGGCAGTACCAGACCACCTGACCTGCCTCCGGAGAAATTTCTATGCAGATCAAGAAACAACAGTTAGAAGTGGACATGGAACAACAGACTGGTTCTAAATCGGGAAAGGAGTATGTCAAGGCTGTATATTATCACCCTGCTCATTTAATTTATATGCAGAGTACATCATGCAAAAGGCCAGGCTGGATGAAGCACGAGCTGGAATCAAGATTGCCAGGAGAAATATCAATAACCTCAGATACACAGATGACACCACCCTTATGGCAGAAAGTGAAGAAGAACTGAAGAGCCTCTTAATTAAAGTGAAAGGAGGAGCGTGAAAAAGTTGGCTTAAAACTCAGCGTTCAAAAAATGAAGATCATGGCATCCGGTCCCATCACTTCATGGCACATCGATGGGGAAACAATGGACAGTGACAGTGTCAGACTTTATTTTTCTGGACTCCAAAATCACTGCAGATGGTGACTGCAGCCATGAAATTCAAAGGCACTTGCTCTTTGGAAGAAAATCTATGACCAACCTAGACAGCATATTAAAAAATAATAATAATAAAATAAAATAAAAAGCAGCAACATTACTTTGCTTACAAAGGTCCATCTAGTCAAAGCTATGGTTTTTCCAGTGGTCATGTATGGATGTGAGAGTTGGACTATAAAGAAAACTGAGTACCAAAGAATTGATGCTTTTGAACTGTGGTGTTGGAGAAGACTCTTGAGAGTCCCTTGGACTGCAAGGAGATCCAACATGTCAATCCTAAAGGAAATCAGTCCTGAATATTCATTGGAAGGACTGATGCAGAAGCTGACACTCCGATACTTTGCTCACCTGATGCAAAGAACTGACTCATTTGAAAAGACCCTGATGCTGGGAAAGATTGAAGGCAGGAGGAGAAGGGAACGACACAGGATGAGATGGTTGGATGGCATCACCAACTTGATGGGTATGACTTTGAGAAAGCTTCGGGAGTTGGTGATGGACAGGGAAGCCGGGCCTGCTACAGTCTGTGGGGTCGCAAAGAGTCGGACACGACTGAGCAGCTGAGCTGACTGACTGATGCTAACCATGACCTGAAGTGCAAATAGGGATATAAGCACAGAAAACAGAGCATTTTGAAAAGCCTCCTTTATGAACAAAGGTGCAAGGATCAGGTGTTATAACAAATTGTTTTTACAATTCTTTTAAACATCAGACAGCCAGTGCTTCTTTCTCAACTCAACAGCATAGGATTGTTACCAGAGGTCTTTACACTTGTGCTGAAATTTCATTAAGGAGCACTCATTGGTTACGCGATTGATGAAGACACACAACACAAAAGCCTCCATCACTCCTTCAGATTTCCAACAGACACGCCCACAGTCTGAACAAGGTCTACTCTCTAGTTCCCATGGGTGTTTTTGGTCCCGCTGAGAAGTTAAAGGGAGCACAGTTCACACAAAAGCACATCCACTTCTGACTCCAACTGCAAGGGTGGGCTTTCCCAAATCCATGCCCATACCGGTAATTCTCTTGAAGGACTCAGCACGAACTGTCGCTGTTCTCCTCACAGTTATGGTGTATTACATGGAAAGATACAGACTAGCATCAGATAAGGAAGAGATGCAAGAGGTACAGCAGCCCAGGACAACGCCAGACCGCTCATTGTTCTCTGCACAGGGCATCTCCTGGTCTCTGGCCCCAACTCTCAGCAAAATGCACACAATTGCCTGAGCATCTGTATTTAGTGTATTTACTATAGGCTTCACAAGACAGATGGCAATCGTATCTCTGAATGTGCCTAACATTTCCAGAGCCAGTATGAGGTCGATAGAGATTTAATGAGACAGTGACTCCATCTTACAAAGCTATTATAAACATTTTCACACATGTCTGTGAGTTCAGGTTTTCTTTCCCCTTTGCTCTATTGACCTCACTTGGGTAAGGCTTATTCTTCACCACACTGTTTCCAAGTCAGTGAATGCAATCATATCTGGCTACACATACTCCAAACACACACACACACATACATAGACAGTCTGACACACACGTTTGCACACTCAGTTATATACTTAATCACCCCATACTCCACACTCCTCCTGCACTCACAAACGCTCATGACACATGGAACCACACTCACATTATTACACATTCTTCCCTCACACGCCAACATAAAACACAACCCCACTCACTTTCACAGAATCATTTATGGGTTATTATGTCCGTCATGTGTTTGTATAAGGAAAGTCTGAATCTTTTCTGGGGAGTACAGGCCAGCAAAAGGGCGGAAACGTATGCACTTTACCCTCCGTCCATCCTGTCAGAGCACTCAAGGATAATATAATAGACATGCGTCTTTTAAAAATTTCTGAGAGCTTTGCCAGTTGAGGTGGGGAAGCTGCTGTTGCTGCTGCTGCTAAGTCGCTACAGTCGTGTCCGACTCTGTGCGACCCCATAGACGGCAGCCCACCAGGCTCCGCCATCCCTGGGATTTCCCAGGCAAGAACACTGGAGTGGGTTGCCATTTCCTTCTCCAATGTGTGAAAGTGAAAACTGAAAGTGAAGTCGCTCAGTCTTGTCCGACTAGTAGCGACCCCATGGACTGTAGCCCACCAGGCTCCTCTGTCCATGGGATTTTCTAGGCAACAGAACTGGAGTGGTTTGCCAGGTGGGGAGTAAGGTATAAACGCTGGAATGCCTGCGGGTATGACTGAGAGCAGGTGTGATGGAGAGAGAGATAAGCAAGAGGACATGGGGGCAGGTCAGAGGGTAAGGTGAGGGAAAGGGGTTCTGGGGTGCACAGTACAGGAGGAAAGAGGCTGCAGGAGTAAACGGCACAAGGATTTGAAGGCTGCAGCGGGTTTCAAGTCCACTGCGGGATTTAAGGGAACTCAGAGGTTAAGCAAAAGCATTAAGGGCACATCACATCTTTGCACTGTGGGGAATAAGTGTTACAGGAGGCATGGGAACATAAAAGAGATTCCACTGAATATGCAGGTTTTATTGGGTAGTGTGTTCATTTTTACAATGCTAACTCCTCCAAACCACGAATCTGGTATAGCTTTCCACCTGTTTGTGTTGTCATTTCTTTCCTCAGTGTCTTACAGGCTTCCAAGCACATGTCTTTTACTTCCTTTCCTACTTTCTGAGGAAATGGATGCTTTTACTATATTTTTCAAGCATTTTACTAGCTTTGAACATGGTTGACTTATTACCTTTACCAATGAGATTTCTCCTTTTGTAATGTTCATGCTTCTAGTGTGGCCTTTTTTCTGCTTAGAGGAAGTCCCGCTAACATTTCTTTTACAGCTGGTTTCACACTGCTGAATTCTTAACTTTTGCTTGTCTGTAAAACTTTTTTTTTAATTTATTTTATTGGAGGCAAATTACCTTACATTAATATACTGGTTGCTTTTGCCATACATTGACATGAATCCGCCCCGGGTGTACATGTGTTCTCTTTCTGGAACGCCCCTCCCACCTCCCTCTTCCCCATATCCTCCCTCCATGTCATCCCCGTTACCTCTCCATCAAATCTAAACGAAAGCCTTGCTGAGTACTTTTGGTTACAGATATTGGTTGGGTCACAAAGTTCATTTGCGTTTTTCCATAAGATCTTACAGAAAAACTCAAATGAACTTTTTTGGCCCATCCAGTATTTTCCTTTCATCTTTTAGGTAATACTGTTTCACACCTCTTGGCCTGTAGAGTTTCTGCTGGAAAGTCAACTGATAGCCTTACAGGTGTTCCTTTGTAGGTAACTTATTCCTTTTCTCTTGCTGCTTTTGATATTCTTTATTTTTAAAGAGTTACTTTATAGCACAGGGAAATATATTCAGTATCTTTTAATAACCTGAAGTGGCATATAATCTGAAGAAAAAACTCAAGTCACTTTGCTGTACACTGAGGCTAACACACTACTGTAAATCAACTATACCTCTAAAAAGAAAGAGAGAGTGGAGTCTATTTCCCACAGCCTTCTGGCTCTCCTGAATTTTAAAGCTAAATGTTCTGGGTGCTCATCTTCTCCGTGTTAGAGCCCCATGTAGGGCTCAGAACCCTCACCCCTTGAGGAGAATCTCTGTAGTTTTATTGTTCTCCTGTATGTAGGTCACACGCCCAGCGCTATGGCTCTTGACTATACAGAGATTCCAACCCTCCTCTGTCTCGTTGTGGGCCCTTCTGCATTTCTTGAGTTGTAGCAGACCTTTTCTGGTAGCTTCCAGTCTTCCTCATTAACATTTGCTCTGTATTCAGTTGTAACTTTGGTGTGTCCATGAGAAGTGAAGAGCTCACAGTTTTTCTGCTCCACCATTTTGGAGCAGTCACCTGGGGGTATTCTTGGAATAGCAGCCCCTAGCTGACTAAAACAGATTGTTCTGGTTAAGGAAGGTGGGTTGATTAGACTCACCTGAACTTTAGGAGTCAAATAGAGATAATTGAAAGACAAGAGACTGAAAACAGGAGAGGGACTCAATTTGCCAATGCAGGCATGGTAGATGGACAGAATTCAAATGTAAGTCTGTCAAAGGAAACACATTCTACCAACAACACGAATCAGACTGGGAGCCATTCTTATTCAGGTTCCACTTCAAAAATTCTCTTTGGACACTGCAAGGGAAGGAATGAATGAATTGGCAACTGTGCACTGTGGAAATACATCCAATTCACATATAGCACATAATAGTAGGGGATTTTCTTATTTCTTATCCAGGCAAAGTCGAGCCTGTGTACACTGGAGTCACGGCTCATGAGCAGAAAGGGGCTGACAGTAGGGAAGCATGCTGCTATGATTACAGTCTTGTTCACAAGGAAACAGCTCAGATGATCAAAAAGAGCCACAACAAGTTGAAAGATGGAGGAAAGAGTATAAAAATAGACAAAAGTGCTCCCCAGGAGAAAGATGGTTTTGGAAGCTCTGGACTCAGGGAAGGACCTGGGGAAGGGGTCGGTCCCCTGAATGTGCTGGACCTGCTGCTTATGTCTGTACAGGATGAGAACCATGGAGCTGCCAGCCCAGAGCGTGAGCCCCAAACATAAAACATCAGGAAATAATAGCAACACTGCACACAATGCCTCTCTGGTTCCGTCATGATGAACAGCAGAACAGTATCCAAAATCTGTTTTCTTTGTGATGTTTTTGTCACTCTATTTTCCAGTTATATATATATAGGAAAAATGACAATTGCCAGCATTTGCAGGATCCAACACAGGAAAAGAGAGAGAACCACACACTTGGGAGCTGTTATTTTCAGCGCTGCCCACCTGGAGTTCCGGGACTGATCGTGATCACCTGAAAGACACTCAAGAGGCAGATGCTACCGATGGACACTCCCCTCCCCACTCTGTGCAGAAAGAAGAGAAGTTTGCAGCCAAAATCACTGTGGATCTGCTTCCACCGAGACTGCCATTGTCTGGGGGACCCCTTTACAGAGGAGGACCAAGGAGTTGGCCACAATCAGGTGCTTAAGGATCAAATCTGTGGACCTTATCCTGGAGCCAGTGAAGTGAAGGACGATATAACCGCAAAGGAGTGAGAAATTCCCCAGGATTCCAGCCACAGTCTGTGTTGAGATGATCATGTCCATTGTCCAATCGCTGCTGGCTGTCCTCTCAGTTCACAGTCACTGATGCTTGTCTTGTGAGTTAGAATATCCTGCCTGGGAACATGAGGTGTGGGTTACATGCATGGTGTCAGCTGGTATCTCGTATTCTCCACTTAACATGAGTTCCCGCTCGGAAACTAGCAGTATATAAACAGCTGCATGTATGATATTTAAGGAGCATTAATATATAAATCCAACCAGTCCATTATAAAGGAGACCAATTCTGGGTGTTCATTGGAAGGACTGATGCTAAAGCTGAAACTCCAATACTTTGGCCACCTCATGTGGCGAGTTGACTCACTGGAAAAGAGTCTGATGCTGGGAGGGATTGGGGGTGGGAGGAGACAGGGACGACAGAGAATGAGATGGCTGGATGGCATCACCGACTCGATGGACATGAGTTTGAGTGAACTCCGGGAGTTGGTGATGGACAGGGAGACCTGGCGTGCTGTGATTCATGGGGTCGCGGAGAGTCGGACACGACTGAGCAACTGAACTGAACTGAACTGAATACGTAAAAGTAATCCCTGCAGGCTCTACATGTGATCACTTCTTCATTCTTCAAAATCTATGAGCCAGACCCTTGTTTGACCTTAATGATACAGAGAAGGGTAAGATAACCACAGAGCGGTTGAGTATTTGTCAAAATCTGCTTTTAGGACAGAGTGTGGACTTGAAACCCACTGGACTGATAAAAAAAAAAAGTGCATCGATCCCCTCTTTCTGCCAAAATGTTAACTACCTGTGTTCATATCAATCCAGATTTATATTTTGCTTTTTTTCACAACTTGTTCTTTCATTTTAGACTGGTACTATTTTATAACTTCCATTATAAGAAGATTCCAGTTTTGTCAAGTTTTATTCTGGAGGGCACTGTGTAGTGTGACTGAGGCTTTAGCTGTCTTGCTATATGTACATGCACTGCTGCCGGGAGAATCTGGCAGGAACCTGCCCAAGACAAGGTAATGTCATGAAGATGAGGATGGCTCAGAATTAAGATGCAGACAGGAAGATCTTTGCTTTTATTTCAGAAAAGCAGTGATAATAGCATGTATCCCAGAAATTGTTAAACAGTCACATGTAATGCCATAAACTTTGGGACATAAAACACTCATGCATGATTAATTAGTGTAAGGAGTTACTAAATTATTATTTTCAGGTGATACAATTATCTATTTGTAATAGACAATATGGCAATGAATTAGCATTTGCAAATGATATTAACACAGCAATACAAATTACAAATCAAATCCTGCAAGGCATGTATTTTTTTGCATTTTATAAATGAAAATATCACATATTTAGATTGGTATTAAGATACTTTTTAAATGGACGGAAACGATATGATATATGACTGAGAGTTGCTCCCTGAAACTCAGCATTGTTATGTGAACTTTCCTTAACATTCCATAATATTAAGAGTGAAGACAGCCTCACCATAATCAACGGACTCAGGATGTTTTCAGTGAGGACACAATTACTGTCTCCATTAACATCCAGAGTCAGAGAAAACATTTTCCTTCAAGCCGTTTCCATGTGGATACACTTTCCGCACAGGATAACATTTCTTGCAGAGACGTCATCCTCTTTATTGCCACCCTGGAGGTATTATTGCTATACCTCTACTCACCCTGAACATTGAGTCTATGTTTCCCCTACGGTAGATTCAAGAGTGAAATGATTTTACATCTACAGTTTTAAGCACCTTAAATAACCAGGTTTTGTTTTCACTTGGACCAAGCCACGATAGTCACTGGCAGTGAGGCTTCAATTAAACTGCCCGAGGAGCCAGCAGGGACTGGTGTAGGGTGAGGACCCCATCTCTCACTATCAGCTCAGCTCATACTTCACAATCTTCCCATGTTCCCACCTGGAGTTGGCACTGAATCCAGTGACTGCTCAGAAGACTGCCCCTTTCTGATATAATCGCTTACTCAGCATCCTGACCTGCCTCTCTTGTACAGACTCTGCCTCTCAGACTGAAATAGAACATCCTTACCTGGCACCTTCCTGCTCCCAGGAGAGTGGGCTCCCTGATGGTCATTGTACCCAGGATGTGTGTGGGAGGGAGGCAGCCGGACCCCGATATCTGGGTTTGAGATGCTGTGTCTTCCCCGCATTCCCATCAGAGCTGCAATTATCATTTCCCCTGCAGCAGCGATGGGAGTGCAGGCCTGGGATCTCAGGCCATTTCTGGAAACTTTTCTCTCGGTTGTTAATTACTGGAAACAATGACAAGTTTCTAGTTAGCACCCTTAGGGGACTAAAGGAATGTTTCCAAGAGCCTTCTTATTTTCCGTGCCCACTAATGGCAGACAGGGTCTCACATGGACGAGTGTAAGAAATACTGAAATACGCACATGACTGGGGTAACTACGTGGGTCTCTCTGGAGTCTTCACTTCCATGAGATGTTTCTCTAGTACCCTCCCGACTGGCAGTCTGTAATCAGAACCATCAACTAAAGTATTGGTGGAGAAATGCAATGTGTCCAGTTACCCGGGAGGTACATTCAAAGAGATAAAAGGGAAAGGAGGAACATGGGACAGCCCATTCTATGAATCATTAGCACAAATAAATCAATTGACTGAGACTCATTTTCATAATTCCATAACAATTATGAAGGAAATCTTGTCAGGAAATTCACTTTATTCCTGTTTAATCCTGTTGGTGATAAGAATGGGATGCAGAACAAATGCATAGAAACAAAGAGAGGTTTCGAGAAGATATCTCTTAAATAAAATCATCTAGATCTGATGGCTCAATGGTCGGAGCAATTACTTAATTCAGGAGGATCAAACCTAGACACTAAATTAAATACTACTAAAAACCAGTGGATCAACGGGAAATCAAAAAAATCAGAAACTACCTTGAAGCAAATAAAAATAAAACAGAAAGTTCAAAAATCAAGAAATAGAATAGGCAATTCTAAGAGAAACTGAGAAAGATAAAAGCCTACCTGAAGAAACAAGAAAAATTTCACATAAACAACCTAACCCACCATCTAAAGAAATTATCTAAGGGATCACATAAAATGTCAAAGATAGGAGACAGAGGAAATAATATAAATCACAGAGAGTATTTTAAAAATCAGAGACCAAAACACCAACAGAAGAAGTCAATGAAACCAAGAGGTGGTTTTTTGAAAAGATACACACAACTGATAAGCCTTTAGCTGGGGTTCATCAAAAAAAAAAAAAAAAGAGAGAGAGAGAGAACCTAGGACTTCCCTGGTGGTGCTGCAGTTAGACTTCACCTCCTAGTGCAAGGGGTGAAGGTTTGATATCTGGAAAGGGAGCCAAGATCCCACATCCCTTGTGGACAAAAAGCAAAATGTGAAACTGAAGCAATATTGTAATAGAATCAATAAATACTTAAAAAATGGTCCACATAAAAAATCTTTGCTGCTGCTAAGAGGCATCAGTCGTGTCCGACTCCGTGCGACCCCATAGACGGGAGCCCACCAGGCTCCACCATCCCTGGGATTCTCCAGGCAAGAACACTGGAGTGGGTTGCCATTTCCTTCTCCAATGTGTGAAAGTGAAAAGTGAAAGTGAAGTCGCTCAGTCCTGTCCGACTCGTAGCGACCCCATGAACTGCAGCCCACCAGGCTTCTCTGTCCATGCGATTTTCTAAATCTTTTAAAAAAGAAAAAGAAAATAGGTACAGGTACTGTTTTGTATCGGAGAAGGCAATGGCAAGCCACTCCAGTACTCTTGCCTAGAAAATCCCATGGACGGAGGAGCCTGGTAGGCTGCAGTCCATGGGGTCGCTACGAGTCAGACATGACTGAGCGACTTCACTTTCCCTTTTCACTTTCACACATTGGAGAAGGAAATGGCAACCCACGCCAGTGTTCTTGCCTAGAGAATCCCAGGGACGGGGGAGCCTGATGGGCTGCCATCTATGGGGTCACACAGAGTCAGACACGACTGAAGTGACTTAGCAGCAGCAGCAGCACTGTTTTGTATTAGACTTTTTACATTTCTTACATCGTTTCTGAATTTAAAGTTTGCATAATTTTGTACAGCACTCATTAGCATTGCTGTATGAGAATTTCATGTCAGGAATATCGAATAATGTCATGAGTCCACTATTATAAGGAGTGATACTAGAGAAATGGAATTTCAGGGAGAGTTTTGCATTGGTTCCTGGGTTTTTGGAAATGGCTTTCCAATCTGAAGCCCTACTGATGTGACTCAGCTGGTGAAGAATCTGCCCGTAGTGCAGAGACCTGGGTTCAGTCCCTGGGTTGGGAAGATCTCCTGGTGAAGGGAAGGGTACCCACTCCAGTATTCTGGCCTGGAGAATTCCATAGACTAAGTCCATAAGGTCACAAAGAGTTAGACAGGACTGAGCGATTTTCACTTCACTTCGAATCTGATTAGAAGCAAAGACACTAATGAGCTCATTTCCAGCAGTAAAGAGAGCATGGAGAGGCCATGTCCTGATTCAGCAGTACAGACTCCCAACACATCTGCATGGGATACACCCCGTCACCTCTTAGATAAGTATCTGAGTGACTCTGCTTACAATACTTTTGAACATTTGGGGAAAACTAATGAATGTATTAACCTTGGCTGCTTGTTCCTAATGTTGCTGGACTAAAGGTGAGTGAAAAGGTTGAGCTCAGTGATCGGAATGCCCCATTCCAGCACCATATGTAGAACCCCAAGGCTTCTATGTGTGCCCTGAAGGACACCCTTACCCTCTCCCACCCCTTAGCTGAGGTTGCTAAAAATCAAGCAGAGACTCTCACCCTCTTGGTATGTATTACAAAGGATAACTCAGGAGAAAAATTGTGGGGTTCACACAATTATGTATCAAGAATTATAAGTCAAGTTGGGTTTTTTAAGGAAGATTTTATTTTAGAATAGTTTTAGATTTTCAAAACTGGCAAGACTATACAGTCTCTTTATATTCCACATTCACTTGGTGACTCTGAACTCTTATATGTGCCGCGTTGTTTAATTAATGAACTAATAGTAATTCATTTGTGCTAACTAAAGTCAATACTTTATTCATATTTTCTGTTTCTCTTTTATATCCATTTTCTTTTCTAAGAATTGATCCAGATACCAATTGTCATGTTGTACGCATCACTCCCTAGTCTCCTCTTTGCTGTGACAATTAATCAGACATTCCTCAGGTTTAATGATGGTGACAGATTTGAGGAGCACTAGTCTGGTATTTTCTGGAATGACCCTTAACTGAGGTTAATGTGACATTTCTTTCATGGTTATACTTGGGTTCTGTGTTTTGGGGAGGAAGCCAGCAGAGGTATAAGAGCCATTTTCATT
This sequence comes from Moschus berezovskii, assembly GCF_049115385.1. Lineage (NCBI taxonomy): Eukaryota > Metazoa > Chordata > Mammalia > Artiodactyla > Moschidae > Moschus > Moschus berezovskii. The sequence goes on from NC_142481.1 coordinate 5,991,651, forward strand.
TCATCATGTCAAGGGTCCATGCAACCAACATGACTTATCACCGTGGATGTTAACCTAGGTCTCCAGGATGAGTAAGGGCCTCTGATTTGCTCATCAAATGTTATTTTTATCCCTTTTCATGGTGAGCTCATTGAAAGTAAGACACTATGTGCAGGCCACACTTAAGCATGGGATGTTATTTTCTACTTTTTCATGATAAACTTTTAACACAATTATGTAGAATCTTTCTGAAAAGGAATTCTGTTTCCTCAAATACTTTATTTCTTCAATTGTATTTCATTTCAGTTTTCACTGGTACACATTAATTTTTGTACTTTGAGTTATAATCTAAAACCACTTTCTTAAAAAATCAAGTTGTCCAACTTGGTGATTTTAGGTGACTTTTGTGTGTCTCTGATATAGCCCATCATTATGGTTCTTCTTATTTCTTATATGTACACCCGGGGCAGATTCATGTCAATGTGTGCCAAAACCAATACAATAATGTAAAGTAGTTAGCTTCCAATTAAAATAAATAAATTTAAAAAATAAAATAAAATTTCACACACACAAAGATAAAACATTTCCTGTTTTCTACTCTTTTATATAGGATTCTCAAATATTCTGTCCTAGCCCCAGCTTCAGCCATTACTTCACAAAGCAACAAGTACTCTTATTAGTGAATGGTGTGATGAGCCGCAGTATGCACCATACATGTGGTCATGGCCACTGGTGTCTGAAAGGTGGGGTTGTATGCAGGTAGCCCAGGGGACAGAATATCCAGCCAAGCATGATATTTCTCAAACTTTAAAGTCTGACAGAATTTACCCTCCTTGGATTGTACCTGCCTTGGACAGGTGAGTTGCTTCTTCTTTCTGATTTCCTGTTTTTGGAAAGAGAATATCCATCCTATTCGGTCACACCATTGGAATTTGGTAAGCATATTAAGTATCTGCTTTCAAAAAAAAGAAGAAGACAATGGAGGAAACAAGCTCTTTGATTTCAGACTACACTGCTGTGCTACAGTCACCAAAACAGTATCCACCTGGCACAAAAACAGACACATAGCACAGTGGAATAGAACAGAGAGCCCAGAGATAAATCCACGCCCTAGTGGCCATTTAACCTATGACAAAGAAGGCAGAACTATATAATGGAGAAAAGATAGCCTCTTCCAGAAGTGTAATGGGGGGTGGAATGGTGGGCATGACTCAGGTTAACAGAGAGGGGTTACGCATATACTTATGGCTGATTCACGCTGTTGTGCAGCACACAGCACTAACTAACAACAATGTAAAGCAATGAACCTCCAATCAAAAATAAATTTTAAAAAAGTGATACTGGACTGCTATGTGTAAAAGAATGAAATTATCTGAATATTTTCTCAAAGTGTATACAAGAATAAACACAAAATAGATAGACACCAATACGAAACTGGAAACCATAAAATCCCTAGAAGGAAATATATCCAGAATACTTTCTGTCATTAAAGGTAGCAATGTTTTTGGGAGTCTGTCTTCTAAAGCAAAGGCAACAAAAGCAAAAATAAACAAATGAGACCTCAGTTCAGTTCAGTTCAGTTGCTCAGTCGTGTCCGACTCTTTGGGACCCCATGTACTACAACATGCCAGGCTTCCCTGTCCATCACCAATTCCTGGAGCTTGCTCAAACTCATGTCCATTGAGTCTGGGATGCTATCCACCATCTTATCCCCTGTCATCCCCTTCTGCTCTTGCCTTCAATCTTTCCCAGCATCAAGGTCTTTTCCAATGAGTCAGTTCTTCACGTCAGGTGGCCAAAGTACTGGAGTTTCAGCTTCAGCATCAGTCCTTCCAATGAATATTCAGAACTGATTTCCTTGCAGTTCAAGTGACTCTCAAGAGTCTTCTCCAACACCACACTTCAAAAATGAGACCTAACTAAATTTAAAATATTTTGCACAGCAAAGGAAGCCATTGACAAAAGGAAAAGATAACATCCTGAATCAGATAAAATGGTTTCCAAGAACATGACAGGAAGGGAGTTAATAGTCAAATGTACGCGCAGTTCATACAACTCAATACTAAAAAAAGAAAACAATGTGGGAGAAAATGGGTGGAAAACCTCAATAAACATTATTCCAAAGAAGACGTGCAAATGGCCCACAGGCACAAGAAAAGATGCTCAACATCATTATTCATTAGAGAAATGCAGTCAATATCATAGTTATACATCACCCCACATCCATCAGAACGGATATCATCAAAAAGATCACGCATAGCAAATGGTGGTGAGGATGTGGAGAAAGGAGAACTTTAGTACACCGTGGAAGGGATGGAAATTTGTGCAGCCACTTGTGGAAAGCAGTATGGAGCGTCCTCAAAAACCTACAAAGAACTACCAAGTCAAGCAGAAAACCATACATCTGTAAGTATACTTTGGCCGCCTGATGCGAAGAGCTGACACATTAAAAAAGACCCTGATGCTGGGAAAGATTGAAGGCAGGAGGACAAGGGGATGACAGAGGATGAGATGGTTGGATGGCATCACCGACACGATGGACATGAGTTTGAGCAAGCTCCAGGATTTGGTGAAGAATAGGGATACCTGGTGTGCTGCAGTCCAAGGGGTCACAAAGAGTCAGACATGACTGAGCGACTGAACAGCAATAATATACATCCAAAGAAAATGAACATACTAATTCAGTGAGCAGTGAATGGATAAGGATGTTGTACACACACACACAGACACACACACTGGTATATCAGTCAGTCACAGAAGAATTATATTTTGCCATTGCAACAGGAAGGACAGACATGGAAGCCAGTAAGCTTGGTGAAATAAATCAAAGACAAATACTGTATGCTATGACTTATATGTGAAACCTAAAATATAAAACAGAAATGAATGAATACAACTAAAGAGAAAGAGACTCAGATACAGAGAAGAAGCTAACTGTTGCTAACTGTTGGGAGAGAAAAAGAGGGTGGAACAAGGTACTGTAAGGATTTAGAATTCAGAATCTATATATAACACTGAATCACTATGCTGCATTCATAAAACTAAAACTGTAAATCAAATACAATTATATAGAAAAAACTTAAATTTAAAAGGACTAATGTTTTTAATAGAGGTGCTAACTATGGCTAAAACCACAATCATAAAACAATACCTAAATACATTACCATCTTGGACACTTATACATTTATACAATGCTATATGTCAAATACATTTAATTCTAAAAATCAGCTGAAGCATACTTTTTGTTTCTAATTTTTATGGGAGTATAATGTTCTTTTTGTTCTCCTTTTGTTGCACTTCACTTAAATCTGGTCATTTCTACGTGAAAATACTTGAGTGTGCTAATCTCCATACAAGACTGTATTTCCAACAAATACTGCCATCTCCTGAAATGCATGAGACACCAGTTTGTTTCCTAGGTTGGGAAGTTCCCCTGGAGAATGGACAGGCTACCCACTCCAGTATTCTTGGGCGCCTCTGGTGGCTTAGATGGCAAAGAATCTGCCTGCAATCAGGGAGACCTGGCTTTGATCCCTAGGTTGGGAAGATCCCCAGGAGGAGGGCATGGCAATCCACTCCAGTATTCTTGCCTGGAGAATCCCCACGGACAGAGGAGCCTGGAGGGCTACAGTCCATGGGATCTCAAAGGCTGAGAGACGACACACACACATTTGAAATCTCTGATTTCATTTTCTAACACAGTTCACCGGTTTCCTTTTCTTTTAAAGGTTCATGTAATTACATGGGGGTCACCAAATAATCCAGGAAAATTCCCTCTCTTGACATCAACTGATTAGTAAACTTAATGGATTTGACCATGGGCCCAAACTGATTCAGCGCTCTGCTTCATCTGGGGAAATGGACCTACTGTGTGGAGAGGAAAAACACATACTTAGAAGGAAGAGATTCATCTTGGGTAAGACCCACAGGGTTCCAGCACCTTAGGATCAGACACCACTGCCAATAGAATGGTGACGTTCACGGAGCAGAGAGGAAGTAATGTCTCAAACCGGCAACAATTCCAGCTCTGCCATCTCCAACCACACCCCCTACCAAGGTAATGACTGCCAGCACGCTCCTGAGAAAAGCAGAGACCTGCATCCACCTCAAATCCAGCTCGACCACCAAAGGCAACAGACACACACCAGGTACATATGGGCCCACCACCTAAGAACATCTCCTCAGGGCCATTCTTAGGCAACTGTTTTACCTAAACTCATTGAGGCAGACATAATTAGCAAAATCAAAAGGCAAAAGAACTACTCGCAAATGAAAGACCAGTAGAACAACTCCTGAAAAAAAAATCAACAAGTTATCAGATAAAAATTTAATAAAAATATGAACCGAATGAAAGGGGAAAAGTGATCAAATACTGAATATTTTAACTAGGAACTGGAAAATATATTTTTTTTAATTTTAGAAATGAAAAATAGCTGAAAGAAAATATACATAGAAGGAAGAGAGAGCAGACTAGGTGATACAGAAGAATGCACACATGATCTGGAAGGTACAATAATGAAAATTACCCAATAAGAAGACTAGAAAGAAGGACAATTTTCAAAATGATAGCCACTCAAGAGATCTCTGAGAACAGACCTTATGGACTCAGCACGAAAAGGACCAGGTGGAAACAACTCAGGGGGTGGCACTAACGTATATACACCGCCATGTGTAACACAGATAGCAAGTGGGAAGTCACTGTACAGTGCAGGGACTCCAGCCTGGAGCTCTTTAACAACCTAGAGGGGTGGGGTGGGGTGGGAGATGGGAGGAAGTTCCAAGAGGGAGGGCACATGTGTATACCTATGGCTGACTCATGTTGATGTATGGCAGAATCCAACACAACAGGATAAAGCAATTAGACTCCAATTAAAAAATAAGTTATAGAAAAGAGACCTTGAGATAACATCAACAGTGACAGCGAAAGTGTTAGTTGCTCAGTCATGTCCGACACTTTGTGACCCCATGGACTGTAGCCTCTGTCCATGGAATTCTCCAGGCAGGAATATTGCAGTGGGTTGCCATTCCCATCTCCAGGGGATCTTCCCACACCAGGGATCGAAGCCAGGTCTCCCACATTGCAGGCAGGTTCTTTACCGGCTGAGCCACCAGGGATTCAAACTGTAAGAGTTCCAGAAAGAAAAGAGATAGGGATGAGGATGGAAGATATATCTGAGGAAATACGGCTTAAAATTTACCAAACTTGAGGAAGAAAACAGATATTCAGATGCTGGAAGCACACAGAGTTGGAAAAGATGAACTGAAACAGACCTACACATATCATCCAAGAAATATCATACTTTAAAAGTCAAGAATTCAACAGGCAGCAACAGAAAAACAAGGAGTCATTTATGAGGGAATCTCCAAAAGACTACCAGTTGATATCTCTGCAGACACTCTGGAGGCCAGCAAGGAGCCACATGATATATTCAAGGTGCTGAAAAGGAAAAAGCTGCAATCACAGATATTCTTTCCAGCAAGACTGTTATTTAGAACAGAAGAAGAGAGGAAGAATTTCTTAGACAAGCAAAAATGAAGAGAATTCTTTCATCTACACCTACACTAAAAAAATGTTGAAAGGTCTTTTTTAAGTGGAAAAGAAGTTTCAATCTATAGGAAAGAAAATCTGACATAAAGTAAGGCCAATATATAGTAAGGACTGAGGATCAACCACTTAATTCAATATATAGATGAAAAGACAAAGTAATGATAAAAGCAACTACAACTACAGCAGTTAACGGATAAGCAAGATGTAAATTATGACATCAAAAACATGAAATGTGGGTAAAAGGAGGAGAGAGTGTAAAAGTGTTAGAAGGAATCTGAATTTAAATGATGATCAGGTTAAACCAAGGAGCTGTAACGATAGGTCAATATATATGAACCCCCTGGAAACCAAAACTCAACACTCTACAACAGACACAGATAAACTAAAAGAAAGCAATACAAGCATGCCACTGAAGAAAACCCTCAAACCGCAAGGGGGGAAACAAAAAGCAGTGACTGAAGAGCTACAAACACAGCTGACAGACAAGTGATAAAACGCCCTAAGTCCAGACCTGTCAGTAATGACGTTAAATGAAAGCGGACAAAACGCTCCAACCGAGAGACACAGGGGCTGACTGGATTAAAACCAAAAACCAAACTCTTTCAGTATGCTGCCTGCAAGAGACTTGAAAGGGAAATGCTCAGTGTGTCCAAAACTTTGCGACCCGAAGGACTGTAGCCCCCAGGCTCCTCTGTCTATGGAGTTCTCCAGGCCAGAATACTGGAGTGGGTAGCCGTATCCTTCTCCAGGGGATCTTCTCAATCCAGGGACTGATCCCAGGTCTCCCTCATTGCAGGCAGATTCTTTACCATCTGAGCCACCAGGGCAGTGTGCAAGAGACTTACCTCAGTTTTAAATCTGCAAGAGCCTGAAAGTGGGAGGAATGGAAAAGATATTTCATGCAAACAAATTATAAGAACTCAGGGGTAGCAACACTCATGTCAGACAAATAGATTTGAAAACTAAGGCTATACCAAAAGACAACGAATACTTATAATAACAAAGGGATCAATACAAGAAGAGAATGTTACGGTCATTCACATCTGAACCCAATATAGTTCAGTTCAGTTGCTCAGTCGTGTCCGATTCTTTGCAACCCCATGAACATGTCTAGCCTTGACTAGACAGACCTTTGGGGACAAAGAAATGTCTCTGCTTTTCGATACGCTGTCTAACTTGGTCATAACTTTCCTTCCAAGGAATAATCGTCTTTTAATTTCACAGCTGCAATCACCATCTACAGTGATTTTGGAGCCCAGAAAAATAAAGCCAGCCGCTGTTTCCACTGTTTGCCGTGCTGAACCCAATACAAGGAGTAACCAAAACTATACAGCAAATACCCACACTCATCATGGTAGAAACTGACAATAATACAAAAATGGTAGGGGATGTTAACACCCCAGTTTCATTAATGGAAACATCATCCAGACAGAAAATTGGTAAGGCAACAGAGATCCTATGTGGTGCAACAGACTAGCTGAATTTAGTAGATATCTCTAGGATTTTACATCAAAAAACAGTAGAATACACCTTCTTTTAAAGTGAAATGTTCTCCAGGATACATCATGTGCTAAGCCACGAAACAAGTCTTAACAAATTTCATTGAACAGAAATCATCTGAAGCATTTCTTGAAACTGGATATCAAGTACAGAAAGAAAAATAGGAAAAGAACAAACACATAGAAAGGAAACACACTACTAAACAATGGTAGATTCAAAAAAGATATCAAAGAGTAAATCAGAAATTACCAGAAGACAAATGAGAATGAAAGCACAACATGCCAAAATTGATGGAACACAGTGAACACAGTTGTAAGGGAAAACTTTATATCGATGCAGGCCTACTTCAAATATCTGAGAAAAATCTAAAGAAGAAACCCAAACCCACTTAACTGACCAAATTTCTAGAAACAATCTCTAGGACTGAATTAGGAAGAAATAGACAGTCTGAACAGGCTGATGAGGAGTTGTGAAACCAGTCAGTAATCAAAACCTCCCAGCAAACAATGTCCAGGACCTGATGGCGTCACATGGGATCCTGTAAAACATTTAAAAAAATAACATCTATCGTTCTTAAACTATTCCAAAAAGTTGAAAAGGAGGGGACACTCCTAAATTTGTTCTATCAAGTTACCTTTACACTGATATCTGTACTAGAAAAAGACAGAAAAGGAAACAGAATTACAGAAAAGAAAATTATAGTGCATTTTCTTTGAATATGGTTGGAAATTTTTCAACAAAATATTAGCAGACAAAATTCAACAATTTATAAAAACTGTCAGAAATGAGTATCAAGTAGCATTTTTCAAGAGATGTAAGGAAGATTAAAAATCCACAAATCAATCCATGGGATATATCACATTTTCAAAAAGGAACGATTAACACATGATTATGTCAAAAGATGTAGAAAAAGCACTGACAAAGTCCAACATCCTTTCACTCTAAAAACTCTCAGACATACGGGTAGAGATAATACATCTCCGCATAATAAAGCCCATTTATGACAAACCCACAGCTAACATTATACTCAGAACTGGATGCCTTTTCCTCTAAAGTCAGCAACAAGAGAAGAACGCTCACCCTAGCCACTCTGGCTTAACACAGCACTGGAAGTCCTAGCCACAGAATTGGACAAAACAGTAATAACAGGTATTGAACTCATAAGAGAAGAGGCAACCCTGCCACTTCTGCAGAGAAATGATCCTTTGTGTAGAAGACCATAATGTCGCCACCAGAAAACTAACTGATGAATTCAGTACACACACAATGGGGAATATTCTTCGCCCCTTAAGAATAAAATTTTGCTGCCTCTAACATAGATGAACCTGGAATCATTCTGTTCAGTGAATTAAGTCAGACAGCGAAAGACAAACACTGTATACTATCACTTGACATATGAAATCTAAAACTAGTACGAATGAATGAAAATGATGATATAGAAAAAGACTCGTCTATAGAGAAGAAACTAGTGTTTACAGTGGGGAGAGAAAGTGGGAAGGGGCAAGACAGAGTAAAGATTTAGAAGTACACACTACTATGTATAACATAAAGAAACTACAAGGACATACTTTACAGCACAGGGGACATAGCCAATAGTTCATAATAACTTTAAGCAAAGTATAACCTATACATTCAATCACAATGTTGTACCTCTGCCACTACTATAACACTGTAAATCAACTATAATTCAATGAGACACTTAACGTAAAAGAAAACTTATGCATTGTGATATGTGGTTGTAATGGCAGTCACATTACAATATTTATCTGTAACAAACTACCAAATCTTATACTTTAAATTTATACAATGTTATATGCCAAGTGTATTTCAGTCTAAAAAATCTGCTAAAATATATCTTTTTTCCTGTGTGCTTTTTATTGTACTTCACTTCAAACTGCTCATTTCTACATGAAAATATTTTAATGTGCTAATGTCCCCGCAAGACTCTTTCTAATAAACACTGCCATCACTCTTAACAATGTTAACTATAAACTTGTAACTGGCCCCTAAATTCTTACCTGATTTTACCTTCGAGTGCTAAGCAGGGTATTCTTTACACCCTGAGGAGATTAATTTCTTCAGTTTTATTTCTGACTACTGTACACACTGACCCATTATCAAGTATACTTTTACCTATAAATCCATATCTACTTCATTTCTGGGAAATTCGTTTTGGTAGACTGGAAGTAACACATTTGAACACTTTGTATTATGCACATTATTTCAAGGCCTGCTGTTTATTGCATAAATCTGAACTCCTTTTCCACAAGAAAACTTCATGCATATAGTCATCTTTCTGGCAATATATCTCAATTGGTCTTTATGTTGAAGAAGATGCTTGGCATGTCTGGTATAATATTGAGATTCAAAATTTAAATTAGGATTCTGAGAGGGAATAAGTGAACTGACAATGGCTCATTATAGAAATAAATAAAATTCACAGTTTTCTCATAATAGTCGAGGACTTTGCATTTCTCATCCAGGCAAAGTAGAGCCTGTGCACACTGGAGTTACGGCTCATGAGCAGAAAGGGGCTGACAGTAGGGAAGCACGCTGCAGTGACTACAGTGACGTCCACAAGCACCTGGCTGGGCTGATCCAAAAGAGCCAGGAGCACTTGGAAGATGGAGGAGAGAATATAAAAGTAGACAAAGGTGCTCCCCAGGAGAAGGATGGTTTTGGTAGCTCTGGACTCGGGGGAGGACCTGGAGGAGGCGTCGGGCCTACGAATGTGCTGGACCTGCTGCTTATGTCTGTACAAGATGAGAACCATGGAGCCGCCGGCCCAGAGCGTGAGCCCCAAACAGAAAACATCAGGGAACAATAACAATGCTGAATACAAGGCATCTTCAGTTTTGTCAGTAAGAGTAGAAGAACAGTAGCCAAAATCTCTTTCCTCTGTGATGTTTTTGTCACTCCATTTGCCAGTTATATGGAAAGGAAAAATGACATTTACCGGCATTTGCAGGATCCAACACAGGAAAAGAGAGGGAACGATGTACTTAGGAGCTGTTACTTTCAGCGCTGCCCACCTGGAGTTCCAGGGACTGATCGTGATCACCTGAAAGACACTCAAGAGGCAGATGCTACCGATGGACACTCCCCTCCCCACTCTGTGCAGAAAGAAGAGAAGTTTGCAGCCAAAATCACTGCGGATATGCTTCCACCCAAGGACTGCCATTGTCTGGGGGACCCCTTTACAAAGGAGGACCAGGGAGTTGGCCACAATCAGGTGCTTAAGGATCAAATCTGTGGACCTTATCCTGTAACCCATGAAGTGAAGGACGATATAACGGCAAAGGAGTGAGAAATTCCCCAGGGTTCCAACCACCGTCTGTGTTAAGATGATCACGTCCATTATGAAAAAGCTGCTGGCCATCCTCTCAGTTCACAGTCACTGGTACTTGTGAGTTAGAATGTCCTGTGTGGGAATATGAGGCATGGGCTACATGCATCGTGTCAACTGAAATCCAGTATTGTCCACTTAACAATAGTTCCCACTTGGAAATATTTGCTTCTTGTGTTTCTGTTACCAGCAGCGTTTAAAGGGGTGCACGTATAACATTTAAAGAGAACTAACATGTAAAATTAATCACTGAAGATACTCATGTGATCACTTCTTCATTCTTCACAAATTTATTAGGCAGGATTTGAAGGGACCTTAGGTGTACAGAGGAATGTAACCTACACCCAGACAGGTTAAGTATTTGTCAAATCTGCTTCTTAATGCAGAGTGAGGACTGAATCCCATTGGGCTACTCAAGACAGTGGTTTGAGGAACTTCCCAGGTGCTTAAATGATTAAGACTCTGCCTTCCACCACAGAGAGTCCAGGTTCAATCCCTGGTCCAGGATCGAAGATCCCAGGAACTTTGATGCACGGCCAAAAACAAGTAAAGAGAGTGTACTGATCACCAGCCATGCCAAACAGCTAGGTAGTTGCAAGCATATAATAAACCAGATCTATATTTGATTTTGATTTCACAACTTTTTGGATTGTAGACCTGTGGTATTTTGTCATTTTCATATAACATGATTCCATTTATTTGTAAAGCTTTATTCTATGGTACCACGTATTAGGAATAAAGTCTTAGCATCTTAATACATGAACATCACTGCTGGCAGTAGAATACAGCAGGAACCTGCCTCAGGACAAGGCAATGTCATGAAGACAAGAATGCTTCGCTGTGAGCATGGCAACAGAAAGACTCTTTTGTTCCTATTTCAGAAACACAACTAAAATAACGTATATTATAGAAATGTTTGAACAATCGTATGTAGGCAATAAACCTTAGGGCATAAAACACTAGCATGTGATAAAACAGTTTAAGACAAAAGAAAATTATTATTGTCTAACCATACACTGAACCAGTATGCTATTGTCTGAGCCCAGTGACTATATTAGCAATGAATTAATATTTGCAATTGACATTAAAAAACAAGACACAGAGGCAAAATTTAGCACTTGCGAAGCAGGTATTCCTGTGTCTTTCATAAACTGACAGACTAGATTTCTTAGAATGTCAACAAATTGGTGTTGGTGTCTCTATTTCTGATGCGATCACTTACCCAGAATCTTGATCTGCCTTTCTCTCACAGACTCTGCTGCTCAGACGAAAGTGCAATGAACATACCTTCCAGCTGGCAGGACAAGGGCTCGGTGGGATGGTCATTATACCCAGTATGTGTGTGCGAGGGAGGCAGCCAGATCCTGATAAATGGGTGTGAGATGCTGTCCTCCCCTCCCCTCCTGTCAGAGCTGCAATTATCATCTCACCTGCAGCAGCGATGGGAGTGCAGGCCTGGGATCTGAGACCATTTCTGAGAACTTTTCTCTCGGTTGTTAATTACTGGAAACAGTGACAAGTTTCTAGTTAGCACCCTTTGGAGACAAATGGCTGTACCTGAGAGGCATTTTCTTTTCCATGATCCCTGAAGGTGATGGTCTCACGAGGAAGAAATGCTGAAATCACACACATTAGGGACTGACACAAACCATGTGCGTCCCTCTGGATTCTTCACTTCCCTGAGATGCCTCTCTGCCCTCATACTAGGACTTTCCTCTCCTTCAGCCACTGAATGGAACCGTCAGTGAAAGTATTTGTAAAGAAATGGAATGAGACAAAATACCTGGGAAGTATACTCAAAGAGTCAAAAGGAAAAGGAGGAACATCATCAAGAACTCACGATAGGAACCACCAGCACAACTTCTATCAATTTAGACTCATTTTCATAATCCAATGCCAATTATTATGGAAATTTTGTAGGAAAATATAATTTATTATTACTGAACCCTGTGATAAGAATTGGTTGCAGAACAAATAAATAGAAAAAAGAGAGAGGGTTTGAAAATACTTATAAAATAAAAGCACCTAGATCTGATGCCTCGATGATTTTATCAAATACTTAATACAAGAGCATCCTGGCAACGAAAAAATATGCCAGTAAAAACCAGTGCATCCGTGCAAAATTAAAAGAAAATCTGAAATGCAAGTAGGAGGCTTCACAAAAAGCAAGAACGCTGACAACTTGATCATGTACTTCTAGCCTCCAGAACTGTGAAAAGAGAACTATCTATGTTTAAACCTCCCAGGCTGTTGTATTTTATTAAGGTAGACTTAAAATATAATACAAACTGCAAGAGTCTGTCTGTTTGATCCTGGAGCATCCAAGGGTGAGCCTGCAATTTATGTCAGAGAAAGTTTTGCCTATGTTCTCTGCTAGCAGTTTTATGGTGTCATGTCTTCTATTTAACTCTTGGAGCCATGTTGAGTTTATTTTTGTGTATTGTTTGAGGGTGTGATTTGACTTCACTGATTTACATGAGGCTGTCCAGCTACCAGAGAAGAGTGGAGAAATAACTCGAGAAGAATGAACAGAAGGAGCCAAATCGAAAACAATGCCCAGTTGTGAATGTGACGTGTGATGGAAGTACAGTCCGATGCTGCAGAGAAAAATATTGCACAGGAACCTGGAATGTTAGGTCCACGAATCAAGGTACATTGGAAGTGGTCAAATGGGAGATGGGAGGAGTGAACGTCGGCATTTTAGGATTCAGTGAACTAAAATGGGCGGCAACAGGAGAATTTAATTCACATGACCATTATATGTACTCCTATGTGCAAGAATTCCTTAGAAGAAATGGAGTAACCCTCATAGCTAACAAAAGAGTCCAAAATGCAATATTTGGGTGTAATTGCAAAAATGACAGAATGATCTCTGTTCGTTTCCAAGGTAGAGCATTAAATATCACAGTAATCCAGATCCATGCCCCAACCAGCAATGCTGAAGAAGCTGAAGTTGAACTGTTCTATGAAGACCTACATGACCTTCTAGAACCAACACCAAAAAAAGATGTCCTTTTTATCATAGGGGACTGGAATACAAAAGTAGGAAATCAAGAGATAGCTGGAGTAAGAGGCAAGTTTGGCCTTGGACTACAAAATGAAGCAGGGCTAAGGCTAACAGAGTTTTGCGAAGACAACGCACTGGTCATAGCAAACACCCTCTTTCAACAACACAGGAGACAACTCTACACCAGAGGGACATCACCAGAAGGTCAACAGCAAAATCAGATTGATTACATTCTTTGCGGCCAAAGATGGATAAGCTCTATACAGTCAGCAGAAACAAGACCAGGAGCTGACTGTGGGTCAGACCATGAACGCCTTTTGGCCAAATTCAGACTGAAATTGAAGAAAGTAGGGAAAACCACCAGACCATGCAGATATGAACTAAATCAAATCCCTTACAATTATACAGTGGAAGTGACAAACAGATTCAAGTGATTAGATCTGATAGAGTGCCTGAAGAACTCTGGATGGAGGTTGGTGACATTGGACAGGAGGCAGTGTTCAAGACCACCCCCAAGAAAAAGAAATGCAAGAAGGCAAAATAGTATTCTGAGGAGGTCAGATTGAGAAAAAAAGAGACGATAAAGGAAAAGGAGAAAAGGAGAGATAAACCCATCTGAATGCAGACTTTCAGGGAAAAACAAGGAGAGATAAGAAAGCCTTCCTCAGTGATCAATGCAAAGAAATAGAGGAAACCAATAGAAACAGAAAGACTAGAGATCTCTTCAAGAAAATTGGAGATATCAATGGAACATTTCATGCAGAGATGGGCACAATAAAGGACAGAAATGCTATGGACCTAACAGAAGGAGAAGATATTAAGAAATGGTGGCAAGAATACACAGAAGAACTGTACAAAAAGGACCTTAATGACCCAGAAAAGCACGATGGTGTGATCACTCACCTAGGGCCAGACATCCTGGATTCTGAAGTCCAATGTGCCTTAGGAAGCATCATGACAAACAAAGCTAGTGGAGGTGATAGAATTCCAGATGAGCTATTTCAAGTCCTGAAAGATGAAGCTGTGAATGTGCTGCACTAAATACGCCTGCAAATTTGGAAAACTCAGCAGTGGCCACAGGACTGGAAAAGGTCTGTTTTCATTCCAATCCCAAAGAAAGGCAATGCCAAAGTGTTAAAACTGCCACACAATTGCACATATCTCACACGCTAGCAAATTAATGATCAAAATTCTCCAAGCCACACTTCAACTGTATGTGAACCAAGAAATTCCCGATGTACAAGCTGGATTTAGAAAAAGCAGAGGAACCAGAGATCAAATTACAAACATCCACTAGATCATCGAAAAAGCAAGAGAGTTCCAGAAAAACATCCACTTCCACTTTATTGGGTACAACAAAGCCTTTGACAGTGTGGATCACAATAAACTGTAGAAAATTCTTCAAGAAATGAGAGTACCAGACGACCTCACTTGCCTTCTGTGAAATCTGCATGCAGGTCAAGAAACAACTGTTAGATCTGACATGGAACCATGGACTGGTTCCATACTGGGAAAGGAGTACGTCAAGGTTGTATATTGTCACCCTGCTTATTCAACTTATATGCAGAGTACATCATGCGAAATGCCAGGCTGGATGAAGCACCAGCTGGTATCAAGATTGCCAGGACAAATGCCAATCACTTCAAATACTCAGATGACACCCACCTTTTGCCAGAAAGTGAAGAGTAACTATAGAACCTCTGGATGAATGTGAAAGAGGAGAGTGAAAAAACTGGCTTAAAACTCAAGATTCAAAACACAAAGGTCATGGCATCTGGTCCCACAACTCCATGTCAAATAGACGGGGAAACAACAGAAACAGTGACAGAATTTATTTCCTTGGGCTCCAAAATCGCTGCAGATGGTCATGCAGCCATGAAATTAAAAGATGCTTGCTCCTTTGAAGAAAAGTTATGATCAACTTAGATAGCATATTAAAAAGCAGAGATGTTACTTTGCTGACAAACGTCCATCTAGTCAAAGCTATGATTTCTCCTGTAGTGATGTATGGATGTGAGAGTTGGACCATAAAGAAAGCAGAGCACAGAAGAATTGATGCTTTTGAACTGGGGTATTGGAGAAGACTCTTGAGAATTCCTTGAACTGCATGGAGATCTGACCAGTCAGTCCTAATGAAATCAGTCCTGAATATTCACTGGAAGGACTGATGCTGAAGCTGAAGCACCAATACTTTGGGCACCTGATGAAAAGAATGGACTCATTGGAAAAAACCCTGATGCTGCGAAGGATTGAAGGCAGGAGAAGGGGACGACAGGATGAGACGCTTGGATGGCATCACCGACTTGACGGACATGAGTTTGAGCAAGCTCCAGCAGTTGGTGCTGGACAGGGAAGCCTGGCATGCTGCAATCCGTGGGGTCACAAAGACTTGGACGTGACTGAGCAACTGAACTGAACTAATGACACTGGGCCCACAGATAATTGGGGGAAATTCCCTACCTTGAATCAACTCATTAGAAAACTTAATGGACCTGAAAAATCCACTTGCCACGTAATAAAGCATGACTACCCAGATGATGTCACATACATAGGAGGAGAACTGTTTATTATTTATATAATAATCAATCTATTTTCAACACTATGAGCAGTCTTTACCTCCTGTGATGGTTTCTTACGAGGAAGACGCTAGTATAAGGGGATATGCCCTCACAACTTTTAGTGGTCTTATCTTTTGTCTGACTCTTTGCGACCCCATGGATTGCACCATGGCAGACTTCCCTGTCCATCACCAACTCCTGGAACTTACTCAAACTCATGTCCATAGAGTCGGTGATGCCATCCAACCATCTCATCCTCTGTTGTCCCCTTCTCCTCCTGTCAACAACCTTGACATACTCCTTTCTTGATTTGGAACCAGTCTGTTGTTCCATGTCCAGTTCTCACTGTTGCTTCTAGACCTGCATACAGATTTCTCAGGAGGCAGGTCAGGTGGTCTGGTATTCCCATTCTTTAAGGATTTGCCACAGTTTGCTGTGATCCACACAGTCAAAAGTTTTGACATAGTCAATAAAGCAGAAGTGGATGTTTTTCTAGAACTCTCTTGCTTTCTCGATGATCCAATGGATGTTGGCAATTTGATCTCTGCTTCCTCTGTCTTTTCTAAATCCAGCTTGAACGTCTAGAAGTTCACGGTTCACATACTGTTGAATTGGATACAGTAAAGCTTAAAGGGTATAAAGACTCATATATCTGCAATTAAAATGGTATGTTTCAGAAATACCAGAACACTTAAAGGTGTTTTCATCATATCAATAGAGAGGCATAGAATTTCTTTGAGGTATAGCAAATATTAAATAACACAGAGGACTTTGAACACGATGAGCTGACATCACTCCCCAACACCTGCATCACTGGACACCAGTAAACAGCCTCTCCTTCCTGACCCTGTGAGTTCCATCCTAAGACTGATATTGTGAAGGAAGAGGGAGAATGCTGTTGAGTCTTGTTTCCTCAAAATTTTAGCTTTCCTCCTTTACTGTATGTGCTTTTCAAACAGTTTAGAGGGTATTTTAAGTAAGAAAGATATTTTTTCCATAAGCTGAAAGTAGAAAGTAACCCTGACTGATTAAATACCACATGGTGTATGTATACAATGAAATGCATCTCACTCATAAAAAGAATGAAATATTACCATTTGCAGCTACATGGACAGAGTTAGAGATGATCATACTAAGGTGAGTAAGCCAGAAAGAGAACAACAAATGCCATGTGATATCATTTATGTATGGAAACTAAAATATCGGGGCTTCCCAGGTGGTACTAGTGGTAAAGAACTCTCCTTCCAACGAAGGAGACAGGAAGACACGTGGGTTCCATCCAAGTTTGAGCCACTGGGGTCAGGAAGATTCCCTGAGTAGTGCATGGCAACCCACTCCAGTATTCTTGCCTGGAGAATCCTCATGGACAGAGAAATCTGGTAGGCTGCAGTCTGAAGGGTTGAACATGACTGAAGAAACTGAGTGAGCGAAAATATGACACAAATGAACTTATCTATGAAAAAAAACAGACTCACAGACATAGAAAACAGAATTGTGGTCCCAACGGGGAAGGTGGGGGAAGGATGGATTGGGAGTTTGAGATGAGTAGATGAAAACTTTTCAATACAGAATGTATCAAGAACAATGTCCTACTGCATAGCACATGGAACTATAGTTAATATCTTGTGATAATCCATGATGGGAAAGAATATGAAAAAGAATGTCACTAAATCACTGTGCAGTACAGCAGACGTTAACACCATACGATGCATGTGACAGGATGCTCAGGGCTGGTGTGCGGGGATGACCCAGAGGGAGGATAAAGGGAGGAGGGAGGTGGAAGGGGGGTTCAGGAAGGGGAACTCATGTACACCCAGGGAGGATTCATGTCAATGGATGGCAAAACCAACCAATATATTATTGTAAAATAATTAGCCTCCAATTTAAAAAAAAATCCATTACAAAAAAAAATACCATACTGTAAATCAACACTATAGATCAGTAAAATAAATTTTAAAAAACTGAATGTGTCAGATATGAAGTGAAGTGAAAGTTGCCCAGTGGTAACCAACTCTTTGGGACCCAAGGAATGTAGACTGTCAGGCTCCTCTCTCCATGGAATTCTCCAGGCCAGAATACTGGATTGGGTAGGCGTTCCCTTCTCCAGGGGATCTCCCCAACCCAGGGATCGAATACAGGACTCTTGCATTGCAGGCAGATTCTTTACCCTCTGAGTCACCAGGGAAGCCCAAGAATCCTGGAGTCGGTCTGTCTTCTCCAGCTGATCCTCCTGACCCAGGAATTATACTGGGGTTTCCTGCATTGCAGGTGGATTCTTTACCAGCTGAGCTACCAGGGAAGCTATGATTAGATGACAAAGTGTGGAATTAATGAATAGGTCCTCTGCCACGTCCTTCATTTCCAAATCCTCCTGCCTACAAGTAGATGTTACCAAGCTGAATTTCGGTCCATAGGAGTCTTTCAATGTATTGTTGCATGCAATTTTCTCATATTTTGTGGAGGGTTTTTGCACCTATGTTTATGAGAGGTTCTGGCCTATAATTTTCTTTATATATATCGCCATTTTGTGCTTTTGGTATCAGAGTGATGTTGGCCTCATAAAATGAGGTAAGAAGCATTCTCTACTCTTCAGTTTTTTGGAAAGTGCTTGGGAAGCATAGGTATTAACTCTTTGAATGTTCGGTAGAATTCACCTGTGAAGCCATCTGGTCCTGAACTTTTGTTTGGGGAAGTTTTCTATTACTGTTTCAAGCACTGGACGAGTGATCAGTCTAGTCAGGGTTTCTACTTCATGACTCAGTCTTGGAAGGTTGTATGATTCTAAACACTGGTCCATTTCTCTGGTCTGTCCAAGTGTGTTGGCATGGATAAATGTTCACAATATTGTCATAATTCTTTGTATTGTTGTGTAATTATTGCTCTTCTTCTTCTTGTTTCATAATTTATTGCTCAGAGCCTTCTCTCTCTCTCATTTTTTTAAAGTGAGTCTAATTAAAGGCTTCTCAATTTTGTTTACCTTTTCAGAGAACCAGTTCTTAGTTTGAGTGAGCTTTAAAAAATATCTATTTCTGTATCTGGGTGCACCGTGTGTTAGTTGTGGCCCTTGGCATCTAGTTTCGGCATGTGAAGTCTTAGTTGTCGCATGAACTATCAAGATCCCGATCACGGATCAAACCCAGGCAGCTGCATTGGGAGCATGGAGTCTTAGCTACTGGAACACCAGGGAAGTCCCTAATTGATCTTTTCTACTGTCTTTTTAGTCTCTGGTTTATTGATTTCCACACTATTTTTATCATTTCCTTCTTTCTCCTGACTTTGGGCTTTGTTTGTTACTCTTTTTCTAGTTCCTTTAGGGGTATGGCTGCTGCTGCTGCTGCTCCTGCTAAGTCACTTCAGTCGTGTCCGACTCTGTGTGACCCCATAGATGGAAGTCCACCAGGCTCCCCTGTCCCTGGGATTCTCTAGGCAAGAACACTGGAGTGGGTTGCCATTTCCTTCTCCAATGTGTGAAAGTGAAAAGTGAAAGTGAAGTCGCTCAGTCGTGTCCGACCCCTAGCGACCCCATGGACTGCAGCCCACCAGGCTCCTCCATCCATGGGATTTTCCAGGCAAGAGTAATGGAGTGGCTTGCCATTGCCTTCTCCGAGGGGTATGGCTAGAATGTTATTTGAGATTTTCCTTCTTTCTTTAGGTGGACCCATATCGTTGTAAACTCCCCTATCACTTTCCAAGATCTCTTCTCAAAGATGGCTTCTTCGTTTCATACCATTGTGAGTGGAATATTGGATATATGTGATTTCTACTTGAATTTGCTGAGATTTGTTTTGTGTTCCAATATATGATCTATCCTTGACCAATCGAGCAATGATCTGTACCCATGGTTGACAACTCAGAGAAATGGATATCCTGGTGAGTGAGTAGTTGGAGCCACAGACTGTGTACCCCAGTCCTATGGTCCTGTGTCCTTGATATAAGCCCCACTGTCTGGTGGGAGAAGGGCTGGGACGAGACGAATGACTACAGGAAGGCAGGACTCTGCTCATGAGGAGCACACATGGACTAGTCCACACACTGAGGCAGGGAAGAGAGCAGTCTACTCAAGTAGTGCTGTTTCCCCACAACCAACTCGCCACACCCCCAAGCCCCAGTCCAATGAACACACCAGCCCTCCTCCCTCCATGGCACTGTATCTGGAGCAGTCACTGTGAGGGAAGACTTGACAGAGGGACACAGAGGTAACCCACACCTAGGGCTGAGCCTGGGTGGACCAGTGGCAGCCACTGTTTGTGTGGATTCAGGTAACCCCCCAGAAGCAGCCCAGAGATCATATGGCAGCTACTTCACTACAGCTCATTCCCTGATATCACACGCAGAGAACTGCCTACCCTCAGCAGCAGTTTCACAACAGTGCAGGAGTGACAGGAGATGTGGAAAGTTTAGAGACACAGGGGACTTGCCGCCCAGACAAGACAGAGAGGTCTGCTCTAGTGGCTGCACAGTTTTCTAGGGCCGCCTACCAGCTACTCATGTGCCCCAGCCTGAACACAGCAAATGCTTCTGCCAAACTCAATCCCTGTCATATCGTTGCACTGGATCTAGGGCACCTACAACCAGAGAGAAGACTTCACCAAGGGACACATAGCAACCTGGTTCTGGGACAGAGCTGTTCTGCAACAGCTCACTTCTCAACCAATGCTTAGGGCCCATGTGAGCTCCTGCAAGCAGGAAAGAGCAGCTCAGTAACAGGGTGGGGGCTGCAAAGACAGGGGGCAGACTTCAACTGGGAAGGACAATGGGAACTTGCACTTGAGGCTGCGACAGCACAGCCATTGGCACCTACATAGGCAGAGCATCAGACCCCTGTCTGCCCATGGTTCCCAATTGATTCAGAGGTCTTCTTCCTCTGGGGAAATGGACCGACTGTGTGGAGAGGAAAAACACACACTTAGAAGAAAGAGATTCACCTTGGGCCTAACCCACAGGGTTTCTGTTCCAGCACCTGACTAGATTAAAAACAAAAAATGAGTTCCTTCACTATGTTTCCTGCAAGAGACTTACCTCAGATATAAATCTGCAAAGAGACAAACACATAGAGACTGAACAACACACTACTAAAATAAGATAGATTCACAAAAGATATCAAGAATAAATCAGAAATTCAGTTCAGTTCAGTTCAGGCGCTCAGTCGTGTCCGACTCTTTGCGACCCCATGAATCACAGCACGCCAGGCCTCCCTGTCCATCACCAACTCCCGGAGTTCACTCAAACTCATGTCCATTGAGTCGGTGATGCCATCCAGCCATCTCATTCTCTGTCGTCCCCTTCTCCTCCCACCCCCAATCCTTCCCAGCATCAGAGTCTTTTCCAGTGAGTCAACTCTTCACATGAGGTGGCCGAAGTATTGGAGTTTCAGTTTTAGCATCTGTCCTTCCAATGAACACCAGGATTGATCTCCTTTAGAATGGACTGGTTGGATCTCCTTGCAGTCCAAGGGACTCTCAAGAGTCTTCTCCAGCACCACAGTTGAAAAGCATCAATTCATCAGCGATCAGCTTTCTTCACAGTCCAACTCTCACATCCTTACATGACCATGGGAAAAACCATAGCCTTGACTAGACGGACCTTGGTTGGCAAAGTAATGTCTCTGCTTTTTAATATGATATCTAGGTTGGTCATAACTTTCCATCCAAGGAGTAAGCGTCTTTTAATTTCCTGGCTGCAATCAGCATCTGCAGTGATTTTGGAGCCCAAAAAAATAAAGTCTGACACTGTTTCTACATCTATTTCCCATGAAGTGATGGGACCAGATGCTATGATCTTCGTTTTCTGAATGTTGAGCTTCAAGCCAAACTTTTCACTCTCCTCTTTCACTTTCATCAAGAGGTCTTTGAGTTCCTCTTCACTTTCTGCCATAAGGCTGGTGTCATCTGCATATCTGAGGTTATTGATATTTCTCCCGGCAACCTTGATTCCACCTTGTGCTTCTTCCACCACAGTGTTCCTCATGATGTACTCTGCATATAAGGCTCACTTGACTTCACATTCCAAGATATGGCTCTAGGTCAGTGATCACACTTTCGTGATTATCTTGGTCGTGAAGATCTTTTTTGTACAGTTCTTCTGTGTATTCTTGCCACCTCTTCCTAATATCTTCTGCTTCTGTTAGGTCCACACCATTTGTGTACTTTATTGAGCCCATCTTTGCATGAAACGTTCCCTTGGTTTCTCTAATTTTCTTGAAGAAATCTCTTGTCTTTCCTATTCTGTTGTTTTCCTCTATTTCTTTGCATTGATCACTGAGGAAGCCTGATACTACACAGCCTAAAACCCCAGCTGACTTATAATGTGAGAGAGGCTGGTGCCCACCCCATGAAACAAACAAAAAAACTCCTACTATCAGAAAGGCAATCTACAGAATGGGAACAAAATATTTGCAAATGATGCAACTGACAAAGGATTAATCTCCAAAATATTGAAACAACTCATACAACTCAATGTCAGAAATTTAAAACTCAATCCAAAAGTGGGGAAACATCCAAAGAGATATTTCTTCCAAGTATACATGTGGCCAACAGGCTCATGAAAAAATGCTCAATATCACTAATTTTTAGAGAAATGCAAATCAAATCTAATAAGATATCACCTTACACTGGTCAGAATGGCCATCATCAAAATGTCTACAGGATTATCCCAAAATGCATCTTATGGGTGAGGGGCCTGCTTCCATTCTGAGTTTTAAGCATTCCTTTTTTATTAACAGACGACTAGTGACTGGATCATGGAAAAAGCAAGAGAGTTCCAGAAAAACATCTATTTCTGCTTCATTGACTATGCCAAAGCCTTGGACTGTGTGGATCACAACAAACTGTGGAAAATTCTGAAAGAGATGGGAATACCAGACCCCCTGACCTGCCTCTTGAGAAACCTGTATGCAGGTCAGGAAGCAACAGTTAGAACTGGACATGGAACAACAGACTGGATCCAAATAGGAAAAGGAGTACATCAAGGTTGTATATTCTCACCCTGCTTATTTAACTTATATGCAGAGTACATCATGAGGAACACTGGGCTGGAAGAAGCACAGGCTGGAATCAAGATTGCCGGGAGAAATATCAATAACCTCAGATATGCAGATGACACGACCTTTATGGCAGAAAGTGAAGAGGAACTAAAAAGCCGCTTGATGAAAGTGAAGGAGGAGAGTGAAAAAGTTGGCTTGAAGCTCAACATTCAGAAAACGAAGATCATGGCATTTGGTCCCATCACTTCATGGGAAATAGATGTGGAAACAGTGGAAACAGTGTCAGACTTTATTTTTGGGGGCTCCAAAAACACTGCGGATGCTGATTGCAGCCATGAAATTAAGACGCTTACTCCTTGGGAGGAAAGCTACGACTGTTGGGCCATCCTTTGCCCAAACCAACGTCTGGGTGGGCGACCCTGGGACCCAAGCACCATGCCGACAGATGCAATCAGCAAGAGGATTTTATTGAACGTTTGCGCAAACGGTCCCTCCGCATCAAAAGCGAGCCGAGGAACCCTAGCAACAGTTACAGACCGGTTTTAAAGCCCAAAATTTCCATAATTAGCATATCACAGGGGTATACAGCTCAGGGACTTTCTTTGCGAAACCTGAGCCTCCGGGGAGGGGCTGTTTTTCTTTCCTTCCGCAAGGCACTTTTGGTTGCTCAAGTCCCAGGAACTTGTGAAAGTGTGAGCAAATGTTGGATTGCCCAAGTCCCAGGAACTTGTGAAAGTGTGAGCAAATGTTGGATTGCCCAAGTCCCAGGAACTTGTGAAAGTGTGAGCAAAAGTTGGATTGCCCAAGTCCCAGGAACTTGTGAAAGTGAGCAAATATTGGATTGACGTTTACGGGGGGGGAGGGTGTTTTCATGACCAGCCGAGATAGTGTTCAGTTGAGTTCAGTCGCTCAGTGTGTCCCACTCTCTGCGGCCTCATGAATCACAGCACGCCAGGCCTCCCTGTCCATCACCAACTCCCGGAGTACACTCAAACTCATGTCCATAGAGTCGGTGATGCCATCCAGCCATCTCATTCTCTGTCGTCCCCATCTCCTCCCGCCCCCAACCTTTCCCAGCATCCGAGTCTTTTCCAATGAGTCAACTCGTCGCATGAGGTGGCCAAAGTATTGCAGTTTCAGCTTTAGCTTCAGTCCTTTCAATGAACACACAGGATTGATCTCCTTTAGAATAGGGCAGGCCCAGGGGAAAAAAAGCATATAAAAAAGAGGAGCCAAAGCTAGCTCACTCGCTCTCTCCCACGCGCTGGGGCACTCTTCTCTTTGCGTCTTTGGGTCGACGTGCCCTCACGCCTTGAAGATGGATTTTCCTGCTACCTTGTAAATAAAATAGAGCTGTAACACTGAGATGTAACACGGATTTGTCTAAGAGCTATAACATGGTCCATTCGAGACCTAAGAGCTATAACACGGTCTGTCCAAGACGAGAGCTGTGACACGCCAAGGGGGCTTTAATGTCTGTCCCTCCAAATCTTGGTTGTGATGAGACAAAGAACCGAGGAACATACACTCGCCTGACAATAGCATATTAAAAAGCAGAGATATTACTTTGTCAACAAGGTCCGTCTAGTCAAGGCTATGGTTTTTCCTGTGGTCATGTATGGATGTGAGAGTTGGACTGTGAAGAAAGCTGATCACCGAAGAATTGATGCCTTTGAACTGTGGTGTTGGAGAATACTCTTGAGAGTCCCTTGGACTGCAAGGAGATCCAACCAGTCCATTCTAAAGGAGATCTGTCCTGGGTGTTCATTGGAAGGACTGACGCTAAAGCTTAAGCTCCAATACTTTGACCACCTCATGCAAAGAGTTGACTCACTGGAAAAGACTCTGATGCTGGAAGGGATTGGAGGCAGGAGGAGACGGGGACGACAGAGAATGAGAAGGCTGGATGGTATCACCGACCTGATGGAGGTGAGTTTGAGTGAACTCTGGGAGTTGGTGACGGACAGGGAGGCCTGGCATGCTGTGAATCACGGAGTCCCAAAGAGTCGGACACGACTGAGTGACTGAACTGAACTGATATATATGTGTGTGTGTGTGTGACATTGTTGTCTACCCCGGAAACTAGCAAACCATATACTTCAATTTTTTTAGAATATCTAAATTAAAAAAGCAAAACAAAAAACAAACAAAAAAGCCCTCATTTAAACTGGGCTAAGTCTTGTTCATGGATTGTTTCTACATTTGAGCCCATGGTGCAAATATCTTAGACATATAAAAGATGCCTGGAAAACCTTTACCCTTTATACACTAAAGGATCAGAAGTGGAATATTATTTATTTATTTATTTAGGCTGTGCTGTGTCTTGGGTGTTGTATGAGGGCTTTCACCAGTTGCAGTGAGCGTGGGTTCCTCAGTGCAGTGGCTTCCCTTGCAGAGCACAGGCTCTAGGCACACAGGCTCAGTAGTTGAGGTGCATGGGTTTAGTTGCCCTGTGGCATGTGGGATCTTTCTGACCCAGGAATCGAACTGGAGTCTCCTGCATTGCCAGTCGGATTCTTTCACACCCTGGCACCATGGAAGCCCCAAATATACACTACTATATATAAAATACGTAACTACTAAGGACCTAGTTACTCAGTCATGTCCAACTTTGAGACCCCATGGACTATACAGTTCATGGAATTCTCCAGGCCAGACTACTAGAGTGGGTAACCTTTCCCTTCTCCAGGGGATCTTCCCAACCCAGGGATCGAACCCAGGTCTCCCACATTGCAGGCACATTCTTTACCAGCTGAGCCACAAGGGAAGCCCGAGTAGCAAACCATTCAATATTACAGTAATTCAAGACTACGCCCAAAACAGTAACGGTGAAAAAGCCAAAGGTGAACTTTTCTATGAAGACCTACAAGACCTTTTAGAACTAACACCAAAAAAGATGTCCTTTTCATTATAGGGAACTGGAATGCAAAAGTAGGAAGTCAAAAAACACCTGGAGTAACAGGCAAATTTGGCCTTGGGGCACGGAATGAAGCAGGGCAAAGGCTAATAGAGTTTTGTCAAAAGAATGCACTGGTCATAGCAAACACCCTCTTCCAACAACACAAGAGAAGACTCTACGCATGGACATCACCAGATGGTCAACACCGAAATCAGATTGATTATACTCTTTGCAACCAAATATGGAAAACTCTATACAGTTAGCAAAAACAAGACCAGGACCTGACTATGGCTCAGATCCTGAACTCCTTATTGCCAAATTCAGACTTCAATTGAAGAAAGCAGGGAAAACCACTAGACCATTCAGGTATGATCTAAATCAAATCTCCTAAGATTATACAGTGGAAGTGAGAAATAGATTTAAGGGACTAGATCTGATAGAGAGAGTGCCTGATGAACTATGGATGGAGGATCATGACATTGTACAGGAGACAGGGACCATGGAAAAGAAACGGAAAAAGCAAAATAGCTGTCTGAGGAGGCGTCAAAAATAGCTGTGAAAAGAATTGAAGAAAAAAGGAAAGATATAAGCATCGGAATGCAGAGTTCCAAAGAATAGCAAGGAGAGATAAGAAAGCCTTCCTCAGCAATCAATGCAAAGAAATATAGGAAAACAACAGTATAGGAAAGACAAGAGATTTCTTCAAGAAAATTAGACAAACCAAGGGAACATTTCATTCAAAGATGGACTCGATAAAGGACAGAAATGGTATGGACCTAACAGAGCAGAAGATATTAAGATGTGGCAAGAATACACAGAAGAACTGTACAAAAAATATCTTCATGACCAAGATAATCACGAAAGTGTGATCACTGACCTAGAGCCTGATCTTTGAATGTGAAGTCAAGTGGGCCTTAGAAAGCATCACTACAAACAAAGCTAGTGGAGGTGATGGAATTCCAGTGGAGTTATCTCAAATCCTGAAAGATGATGCTGTGAAAGTGATGCACTCAATATGCCAGGAAATTTGGAAAACTCAGCAGTGGCCACAGGACTAGAAAAGGTCAATCTTCATCCATATCCCAAAGAAAGGCAATGCCAAAGAATGCTCAAAGTACCGCACAATTGCACTAATCTCACACGCTAGTAAAGTCACGCTCAAAATTCTCCAAGCCAGGCTTCAGCAATATGTGAACTGTGAACTTTCAGTTGTTCAAGCTGGTTTTAGAAAAGGCAAAGGAACCAGAGATCAAATTGCCAACATCTGCTGGATCATGGAGAAAGCAAGAGAATTCCAGAAAAACATCTATTTCTGCTTCATTGACTATGCCAAAGCCTTTGACTGTGTGGATCACAACAAACTGTGGAAAATTCTGAAAGAGATGGGGATACCAGACCACCTGACCTGCCTCTTGAGAAACCTGTGTGCAGGTCAGGGAGCAACAGTTAGAACTGGACATGGAACAACGGACTGGTTTCCAATAGGAAAAGGAGTATGTCAAGACTGTGTATTGTCACCCTGCTTATTTAACTTACATGCAGAGTACATCATGAGGAACGCTGGGCTAGAAGAAGCACAAGCTGGAATCAAGATTGCCGGGAGAAATATCAGTAACCTCAGATATGCAGATGACACCACCCTTATGGCAGAAAGTGAAGAGGAACTCAAAGACCTCTTGATGAAAGTGAAAGGGGAGAGTGAAAAGTTTGGCTTGAAGCTCAACATTCAGAAAACTAAGATCATGGCATCTGGTCCCATCACTTCATGGAAATAGATGGGGAAACAGTGGAACCAGTGTCAGACTTTATTTTTTTTGTCTGCAAAATCACTGCAGATGGTGATTGCAGCCATGAAATTAAAAGACGCTTACTCCTTGGAAGGAAAGTTTCGACCAACCTAGATAGCATATTAAAAAGCAGAGACATTACTTTGCCAACCAAGGTCTGTCTAGTCAAGGCTATGGTTTTCCAGTGGTCATGTATGGATGTGAGAGTTGGACTGTGAAGAAAGCTGATTGCTGAAGAATTGATGCTTTTGAACTGCGCTGCTAGAGAAGACTCTTGAGAGTCCCTTGGACTGCAAGGAGATCCAACCAGTCCATTCTAAAGGAGATCAATCCTGGGTGTTCATTGGAAGGATAGATGCTAAAGCCGAAGCTCCAATACTTTGGCCACCTCATGCGAAGAGTTGACTCACTCGAAAAGACTCTGATGCTGGGAGGGATTGGGGGCAGGAGGAGAAGGGGATGACAGAGAATGAGATGGCTGGATGGCATCACCGACTCGATGAAGGTGAGTTTGAGTGAACTCCAGGAGTTGGAGATGGACAGGGAGGCCTGGCGTGCTGTGATTCATGGGATCGCAAATAGTGGGCACGACTGAGTAAGTGAACTGAACTGAACTGAAGGACCTAGTGGAGACTTCCCAGATGGTCCCGTGGTTAAGACTAAGCCCTTTCTAGGCAGGGAGAAGGGGCTCAGTCCCTGTGAACCAAGTCCACATGCCCTGAGGCCTGGTTTACAACAAAAAAGAAGGGACTTACTGTATAGCACAGTGAACTCTACTCAATACTCTGTAATGGCCTACGTGAGAAAGGATCTAAAAAGAGTAGATATACACACATATGTATAACTGATTCACTTTTTTATATACCCAGAAGCAACACAACAGTATAAATCAACTATACCTTGATAATATTTTAAAAACATACAATTTACATTTTTCTGATAAGATTAGGGGATACTGAGTTCTTCATGTATAGAAAGCAGAGACTGGATACAATGGAGTCACGGCTCATGAGCAGAAAGGGGCTGATAAAGGGAAAACACACAGAAATCAGGCCAGTTATATACACCAACCACCCACTGGGATTATGAAAAAGAGCAAGAGTAATGTTAAAGATGCAGGACAGGGTGTGGAAACACATGAAGGTGCTCGCCAAGAGCAGGATGCTTTGGGTGGCTCTGGACTCAGCGGAGGGCCTGGGAGACACAGTAGCCTTGTGAATATACTGGACTCACCGACTGTGTCTGTACAGGGTGAGAATCATGGAGCCACTGGCCCAGAAGATGAGCACAGATAATGACATTTCAGGGAACACTATCAAAGCTGCATATAGTGAGCCTGAGATTTTCTCAAGATCTGCGGCAGTACCGTACCCTGAATCTCTTGTATTTGTCATGTTTGTGCTACGCCTTTTGGGACAAACATATATTGCATATAGAGGAAAAACGAGATGTACCAGCATGCACTGGATCCAGCAGAAGGCAATGGAGAAGGCAATGTACTTTGGGGATTTGACTTTAAGAGTCTTCCAACAGGAGTTCATGGGGCTGATCATGACAGTCTGAAACACACTCAAGAGGCAGGTGGTGCTGATGGACATAGTCCTGCCCACTTTCTCAACATACAAGATAAGTCTGCAGGCAGAATCACTGGAAAAATATTTCAACCTCAAAGTTGTAATTGTCTCAGGGACACCTTTCGAGAGAATGACAAAAATGTTGGCTATAGTCAGGTGCTTGCAAATCAAATCTGGGACCCTCAACCTACAGTGAGCGTGGTAAAGATAAAGGTAACGGTACAGAAGGGAGAAATTGCCCCAGAGTCCAAGCACAGTCTGTAACAAGAAGGTTATTCCAATGGCCAGTTGGCTGGAGGCTGTTGTGTCATTCAAGAGACTCCACTTTACATGATGGTAACAGTGACTACTCACAGCAGAGTGGTTCAGAGAAATTTGTGACATCGAGAGACGATTTTCCTTGTGAGCTTTTGTGAACTTGCCAAGGCTTCATGAGAGGGGAAATGATGATGAGAGAATCAGTCTATTTTACGAAGAAGTCAGCAGGAAGGATGAAGCGGTGGTGATCTGAAGAAGCAATGACAACTGAGAGTAAATGGAAAGATAGAATAAAACCAGCTTTTAAGGAGAAGCTTACTGGAGGGAAAAAACCTCCATGACTGCCCTCATCAGCAAACAGGTCAACTCTAAATGCATTCTCTTCTAAATTTTAAAGAAGATAATGTATTATTGTAGGGACTTCCCTGATGGCTCAGTTGGTAAAGAATCTGCATGCAATCCAGGAGACTCCAGTTCCATTCGTGGGTCAGGAAGATGCGCTAGAGAAGGGATAGTCTTAGAACACCCACTTCAGAATTCTTGGGCTTCTCGTGTGGCTCAGCTGGTATTTAAAGAAGATAATGTATTATTTTAGAAAAAAGACAGGAGTTACTCTAGGGTCTTACAATTTAAAATATACGTTAAAGGTACTTCCTTGGTTGTCTTACAGTTAAGAAACTGCCTTGCAATATAGGAGATGAAGGTTTGATCCCTGGGTGGGCAACTAAGACCCTATATGCCACGGGGTTTCTAAGCCTGGGATTTGTGACTAGAGAGTCTGTGCACCACAACAAAAGATCCTGCGTGATACAACAAAGTTACCACATGATGCAATCAAGACCCAATGCAGCTAAATATGTAAATATTTGAAATGTATATGTATGCTAAACAGAATATATGAAACATACGGTGAAGTAACTTTTGCACACATGAAAATGAAGTCTGGTTCTCATCAATATACACACACAGACACAGGTACAACTTAAAGTCACACAAGCATGTCCTAAAAACCACAAGGTAGAATAAACAGTGGACAGAGTCCTCAAAGAGAATCCTCAAGAAAGAATTTATTCAACAGATAAGACATGTGGAAAAATATTCCACATTCTTGGCAATCAGGTCAATTAAAATATAACCACTGCCTGTATGTCATTGAATACCATCAAGAAATCTGAAACAGAAATGACAAAAATGCCAAGTTTTGGCATAGCTGTGGATGAACCAAGAATGTCATACACTGATGGGTGCGTGTTCAAATTGGTACACACATTTTGGAAAACTGTGGGATCTCCTTAGCAGATCAGACGTAATTCTGTTTCAAGAAATCCACTTCTATGAAGATATTCAACAACATTTTGTACAAAAATCACCCAAAGATTAATTATATCAACAGAATTTATATGAGAACCCTAATCTTTGCTTGTAATAGCCCCTAACTCTTAATACCCACCTACCCATTAACAGCTGAATGAGCAGTTAATTCTTTGATAGGCACACAATGAAGTCCTAGACAGCAATGATAATGAAAAATCAACAATAATATAAAACATTAAGATAAATTCACAAAGATGTAAAGGAATGGAGAACAGAAGTCCAAATGAATGATGCTGTATGATAGCTTTCATGTGAAGGCCAAGACAGGCAAAGTGATCTAATATTAAATGTCATAATACTTGTAAATGTGTGCCCAATAATCTAGGCCCACAAATACACCCAACAAAGCTATAGTCCTGGAAACAGTGAGTTAGAAGGGGCAAAATAGTTTCATGAAAACTGAGAACATTCTGTTTCTCGATCTAGTTGTGGTCTACAGAGGTGCAATCACTCCTGAAATTTCACTGAGATGTTATGCACTTATAACCAGGGAACATGTCTCTAATTAAAAAACAAACAAGCAAACATGTATTTTCAATAAATGTGGAAGGGGCTTGGGAAAAGCTGTTTCAGTGAGAGTGTCACATCTGCTGCCAGCGTCTTCCAAGAAGGGGAGCTTTAAGACCCGATCATAACTCCAACAATGAAACATCAGAAAAGAGTAACCCTGCTGCATACACTGAATCGCTGATTTTGTCATAAAATTCTGCACAGCAGTATCCTCAGTCTCTATGCTTTGTGTTGATTTGTTGCTCCATTTGGCAACGTATCCACGGGGAAAATAACGTTTACACAGAGATATAACTTGTGACCACACAATCGTCTCCTAAGACCAGGAAAATAATGAACAGTAGACATAGCTTTCATACAGAAACTTTGAGAAAGAAGTCACTTAGTCTCCAGTAGTGCAAAGTGAAGACCCTGATATGCTTGGGAGTTTTTTCTTTTTGTTAAATGATTTTATATATTTCATCTTATTATTTATTTGCCTGCACCAGGCCTTAGTTAATGGCATGCAACTCTTAGTTATGGCATGTACATTCTCAGATATGGCATTTGGCTTCTAGTTCCCTGACCAGGGATTTAACCTGGACCCCTTGCATTGAGAGCACAGTCTTAACCTCTCGACCACAGGGAAGTCCCCTCCTTGGGAGCTTTTTCTTTAAGTTCCCCCCATCTGGATTTCTTGGGACTGATCTTGATGGCTGGAGACACTGAAGGGGCAAGGGGTGCCAATGGACCCACACTGCCAGTTCTGGGGGCAGAGAGAACACATTTGCATGGCTAAATCACTGAAGGCAAGATTCAGTTAAAGCCTGCCATTGTCACGGAGATGCCTTTAAAGGAAATGACCATAAAGCAAGTGCAGTCCGTGCCTGAAGGCCAAATCTGTGAACTTCAACCCAGATTTGCTGTCGTAGCAGAAGAGATGAAGGTGAGAGAGGAAGCATCCAGGATTCCAGCTAAAGTCTAAGAGGAGCACAACATTCTTGTTGCCAACTCCCTGGAGGCCATTCTGCCAGGTGTTTGATGTTCATACTGCAAGGGGTAGGTACTGGCACTAATTTATGGCAAAGATAAGGAGATTCTAGGTTCAGAGAGGTCAAGGGATCTGTCTCAATTCACATGCTGATTACAGGCTGAGTGGTGGTAAGAAGCTGGTAGGCTGAGTCCAAGACAGTGTCCTAACCACTGTGACTCACCAAGCAAACACATCAGCTGTGCTTTTGAATAATCCATTGTGAAATTTAGTTTTGTTTTATATCTTATAATTTATCAGTTCAGTTTAGTCATCCAGTTGTGTCCAACTGTTTGTGACCCTCGGGACGGCAGCACACCAGGCCTCCCTGTCCATCACCAGCTCCTGGATCTTCCTCAAACTCATGTCCATTGAGTTGGTGATGCCATCCCACCATCTCATCCTCTGTCGTCCTCTTCTACTCCTGCCTTCAATCTTTCCCAGCATCAGGGTCTTTTCCAGTGAGTCAGTTCTTCCTATCAGGTGGCCAGAGCATTGGAGTTTATTCCATACTGTTTATATATTCAATTTTTTGTAGAAAGTTTCCATATCTGCATAAGTATTTATTCTGTAGGTCAATAACATATCAAAAAGATTCCCTGGATTCAGAAATGGAAACCCACTCCAATATTCTTGCCTGGGAAATCCTATGAACAGAGGAGCCTGATGAGCTATAGTCCACGGGGTCACAAACTGAGGCACTCACACACACACACACACACAGAATCCTACAGGAAAGTACCTCCTCTCCATATTGGATTTAATGAACGCAAGATTTCCTCACTATAAGGTTTGCAACCAAAAGATGCATTCCTACCATGCCAGGCACAAATTAGCTATGGAATCTATCAAAAAAATTATTGGACAATATTACTTTGTTTAATAAACTATGAACCATGAAATACTGCTATATGATAAATGAGTGTAGGATAGAAATGAAATAAATTTTTCAATTTAAATCCTTCAGTTCATTTCAGTTCAGTCTCTCAGTAGTGTCCGACTCCTTGCGACCCCATGAATCACAGCATGCCAGGCCTCCCTGTCCATCACCAACTCCCTGAGTTCACACAAATTTATGTCCATCGAGCTGGTGATGCCATCCAGCCATCTCATTCTCTGTCGTCCCCGTCTCCTCCTGCCCCCAATCACTCCCAGCATCAGAGTCTTTTCCAGTGAGTCAACTCATCGCATGATGTGGCCAAAGTATTGGAGTCTCAGCTTCAGTATCAGTCCTTCCAATGAACACCCAGGATTGATCTCTAGAATGGACTGGTTGGATCTCCCTGCAGTCCAAGGGACTCTCAAGTGTCTTCTCTAGCACCACAGTTCAAAAGCATCAATTCTTCGGAAATCAACGTTCTTCACAGTCCAACTCTCACATCCATACATGACCACTGGAAAAACCATAGCCTTGACTAGACGGACCTTGGTTGGCAAAGTAATGTCTCTGCTTTTTAATATGCTATCTAGGTAGATCATAACTTTCCTTCCAAGGAGTAAGCGTCTTTTAATTTCCTGGCTGCAATCAGCATCTGCAGTGATTTTGGAGCCCAAAAAAATAAAGTCTGACACTGTTTCCACTGTTTCCCCATCTATTTCCCATGAAGTGATGGGACCTGATGCCATGATCTTTGTTTTCTGAATGTTGAGCTTCAAGCCAACCTTTTCACTGTCCTCTTTCACTTTCACAAGAGGCTTTTGAGTTCCTCTTCACTTTCTGCCATAAGGGTGGTATCATCTGCATATCGGAGGTTATTGGTATTTCTCCCAGCAATCTTGACTCCAGCTTGTGCTTCTTCCAGCCCAGCATTCCTCATGATGTACTCTGCATATAAGTTAAATAAGCAGGGTGACAATATACAACCTTGACGCACTCCTTTTCCTATTTGGAACCAGTCTGTTGCTCCATGTCCAGTTCTAACTGTTGCTTCCTACCTGCATACAGGTTTCTCAAGAGGCAGGTCAGGTGGTCTGGTAATTCCCATCTCTTTCAGAATTTTCCACAGTTTATTATGATCCACACAGTCAAAGGCTTTGGCATAGTCAATGAAGCAGAAAGAGATATTTTTCTGGAACTCTCTTGTTTTCTCCATGATCCAGCGGATGTTGGCAATTTGATCTCTGGTGCCTCTACCTTTTCTAAAACCTGCTTGAACATCTGGAAGTTCACATATTGCTGAAACCTGGCTTGGAGAATTTTGAGCATGACTTTCCTAGCGTGTGAGATGAATGCAATTGTGCGGTAGTTTGAGCATCCTTTGGCATAGTCTTTCTTTGGGATTGGAAGGAAGACTGACCTTTTCCAGTCCTGTGGCCACTGCTGAGTTTTCCAATTTTGCTGGCATCTTGAGTGCAGCACTTTCACAGCATCATTTTTCTGGATTTGAAATAGCTCCACTGGAATTTCATCACCTCCACTAGCTTTGTTTGTAGTGATCTTTTTAAAATCGAGGTTAAGTGAGACTACAATATAACAAGATTTGTGAAGAATATTAACATACTTGACACATGTAAAGTACAGTTCAGTTCAGTTCAGTTCAGTCGCTCAGTCGTGTCCGACTCTCCGCGACCCCATGAATCACAGCACGCCAGGCCTCCCTGTCCATCACCAACTCCCGGAGTACACTCAAACTCATGTCCACAGAGTCGGTGATGCCATCCAGCCATCTCATTCTCCGTCGTCCCCTTCTCCTCCCGCCCCCAACCTTTCCCAGCATCAGAGTCTTTTCCAGTGAGTCAACTCGTCTCATGAGGTGGCCAAAGTATTGCAGTTTCAGCTTTAGCATCAGTCCCTCCAATGAACATCCAGGATTGATCTCCTTTAGAATGGACTGGTTGGATCTCCTTGCAGTATAAGGGACTCTCAAGAGTCTTCTCCAACACCACAGTTCAAAAGCATCGATTCTTCGGCGATCAGCTTTCTTCACAGTCCAACTCTCACATCCATACATGACCACGGGAAAAACCATTGCCTTGACTAGACGGACCTTGGTCGGCAAAGTAATGTCTCTGCTTTTTAATATACTATCAAGGTTGGTCATAACTTTCCTTCCAAGGAGCAAGCGTCTTTTAATTTCATGGCTGCAATCAGCATCTGCAGTGATTTTGGAGCCCAAAAAAACAAAGTCTGACACTGTTTCCACTGTTTTTCCATCTATTTCCCATGAAGTGATGGGACCAGATGCCATGATCTTTGTTTTCTGAATGTTGAGCTTCAAGCCAACCTTTTCACTCTCCTCTTTCACTTTCATCAAGAGGCTTTTGAGTTCCTCTTCACTTTCTGCCATAAGGGTAGTGTCATCTGCATATCTGAGGTTATTGATATTTCTCCCAGCAATCTTGATTCCAGCTTGTGCTTCTTCCAGCCCAGCGTTCCTCATGATGCACTCTGCATGTAAGTTAAATAAGCAAGGTGACAATATACAACCTTGACGCACTCCTTTTCCTATTTGGAACCAGTCTGTTGTTCCATGACCGGTTCTAACTGTTGCTTCCTGACCTGCATACAGGTTTCTCAAGAGGCAGGTCAGGTGGTCTGGGATTCCCATCTCTTTCAGAATGTTCCACAGTTTATTGTGATCCACACAGTCAAAGGCTTTGGCATAGTCAATGAAGCAGAAATAGATGTTTTTCTGAAACTCTCTTGCTTTCTCCATGATCCAGCGGATGTTGGCAATTTGATCTCTGGTGCCTCTGCCTTTTCTAAAACCTGCTTGAACATCTGGGAGTTCACGGTTTACATACTGCTGAAGCCTGGCTTGGAGAATTTTGAGCATGACTTTACTAGCGTGTGAGATGAGTGCAATTGTGCGGTAGTTTGAGCATTCTTTGGCATTGCCTTTCTTTGGGATTGGAATGAAGACTGACCTCTTCCAGTCCTGTGGCCACTGCTGAGTTTTCCAAATCTGCTGGCATATTGAGTGCAGCACTTTCACAGCATCATCTTTCAAGACTTGAAATAGCTCAACTGGAATTCCATCACCTCCACTAGCTTTGTTCGTAGTAATGCTTTCTAAGGCCCACTTGACTTCACATTCCAAGATGTCTGGCTCTAGGTCAGTGATCACATTATCGTGACTATCTTGGTCGTGAAGATCTTTTTTGTACAGTTCTTCTGTGTATTCCTGCCACCTCTTCTTAATATCTTCTGCTTCTGTTAGGTCCATACCATTTCTGTCCTTTATCGAGCCCATCTTTGCATGAAAAGTTCCCTTGGAATCTCTAATTTTCTTGAAGAGGTCTCTTGTTTTTCCTATTCTGTTGTTTTCCTCTATTTCTTTGCATTGATCACTGAGGAAGGCTTTCTTATCTCTCCTTGCTATTCTTTGGAACTCTGCATTCAGATGCTTATATCTTTCCTTTTCTCCTTTGCTTTTCGCCTCTCTTCTTTTTACAGCTATTTGTAAGGCCTCCTCAGACAGCCATTTCGCTCTTTTGCATTTCTTTTCCATGGGGATGGTCTTGGTCCCTGTCTCCTGTACAATGTCACGAACCTCCGTCCAGAGTTCATCAGGCACTCTATCAATCAGATCTAGTCCCTTAAATCTATTTCTCACTTCCACTGCATAATCATAAGGGATTTGATGTAAAGTACAAGCTGGAGAATATTGACTCTTGTGTGTTGCAAAAGTGAAACCATAAAGAAATGAATGGGTGCTTGGAATTGGTGTTAGAATATTATGAGATTAGACAACATAGGAGAAGATACATTTGGTCCCAACAACTCTATTCCAAACCTCACCATTATAAAGCTGCCTTTTCCTTAAAAGCTGCTTTTCTATCTTGAAGAGGGATAGCAAACTCACCATCGTCATCAGACCCCAAATGTTTGAGAAAAGACACCATTGCTATGTCCAGTAAGCACGTTATATGCCTAGCGATCGATATATCTATAAAAAATCATTTCTGTTCTTC
This sequence comes from Moschus berezovskii, assembly GCF_049115385.1. Taxonomy (NCBI): domain Eukaryota; kingdom Metazoa; phylum Chordata; class Mammalia; order Artiodactyla; family Moschidae; genus Moschus; species Moschus berezovskii. The sequence goes on from NC_142481.1 coordinate 6,028,896, forward strand.
AAACAAATTCATATTCATGCTTTCTGTAGAGGATTAGAAAATCGTTACTTTTCTATCCCAGTCTTTATGGAAAGCATAGAGGCAGCGTGGTAACACTTCTAATACAAATTTAAAATTAATCTCCAATTTCTGAAAGGTAACATTACAACAGATTGATGTTAAAAAGACAACCCTTAAGCTCCTTGAAGATGATCTTTGGGCACTTCCCTGGTGGTCCAGTGGCTAATACTCTGTCCTCCCAATGCAGGGAGCCTGGGTGTGATTCCTGGTTAGGAAAATAAATCCCAAATGCGGCAACAAACAGTTCACATGCTGCAACTAAGATACATACTTTTAAAAATGGTTCCTCATCCCAGAGAGAGGTGGGAACGGGGTTCAAGATGGGGAACTCATGTACACCCGGGGTGATTCATGTCAAAGTATGGCAAAACCAATACAATATTGTAAAGTAATTAGCCTCCAATTAAAATTTAAAAAATAAATTTTTTTTAAGTTAAATAGGAAGATTTTCACTGAAAAAAAAAAAAAAAGATTCCTCATCATTATCACAGGGATTGTTGCTGTGACTCCTCCACAGTAAGAGTTTCACAAAATAGCCTTAGGAACCGTCAAGTTTGGTGTTACCTGATGCTGGGAAAGATGGAAGGCAGGAGAAAAAGGGGAGGACAGAGGATGAGATGGGTGGATGGCATCAGCGACTCGATGGACGTGAGTCTGAGCAAACTCTGGGAGACAGTGAAGGAAAGGAAAGCCTGGCGGGCTCCAGTCCATGGGGTTGCAAAGAGTCGGACACAATGAGCGACTGAACAACAAAGACCTTGATCTTGCTTGCCACTGGATCTGTTCCCACTCTACCCGCCGCCCCCCGGAACGATCCCTTTTCCAAACACGAACACTTACTCAGACCTCCTTCCTTACAGACTCTGCCTCTCAGACTGAAATACAAAGTACTCGACCCCTTCTCACTCCTCCTCATGAGAAGGATGCTGGGCTCAGGGTGAAGGTCATGGCAGCCAGCACGTGAGTGGGAGGGAGGCAGTCAGACCCTGAGATATAAGTTTAGGAGCTGTGATCTCATCCTCCTTCAGATCTGCAATTACCATGTCACTTGAAGGGGCAATGATAAGGCCAGCTTGAGACGCTAATGATCTTTCTGAAAAACTTTTTTTGAGTTGCTAATTACTCTCCTGCGAATATCTCCAAAGAGACTACTGATGTGTTTGAGAGAAGCTCATAATTTTTCATGATGAAGGTTATTTTGAAATGTTTAGGATTTCTACACAACTCTGAAATCTGTTGCCTTTGTAAACACTTTGTTTCATCTTAGGGATTTCTCCACAACCATACCCAACCCACTTACAAAGTCAATTGTGAGTCTATCAGGGTTTGTTCTGGAAACAAACAAAAAACACTCAATTGAACTTGAGCATGATGTAAGAAATTTGTGTGTGTGTGTGTGTGTTCATTTATTCATTGACTTGGCTGTGCTGGGGCTTAGTTGTGGCATGGGCACGATTATTTGCAGCATGTGGGATCTAGTTCCCTGATCAGGGATCAAACTTGCACACCCCCTGCAATAGGGGCTTGGAGTCTTAGCCACCAGACCACCAGGGAAGTCCTGTACAGGACCTTCTTTCTTGTACTCAAAACAGCTCTACCTTTTATCTTTCCTGCGTCTCTGATCCTACACTGAACAAGGCACTTGTAGATCCTGGGTGAAGACTTAGGTTGTCCTTAGAGCTACAGGAACAGAAAGGATAGTGAAGGAATATCTTTGGGTCTTGGAGGTGGCTTTTCAGTGTTGGCTGGAGCACTCACCTGTCTTTGCAGCACTCTCATGGCCTTTGCTCTTGGTACACGAAGGCTTCTAGTCACTGAGACATCCACCATGGCTCCCTTTGGGCCCGGAGCAAAATCCTTGAGTTGACCTTTCTCCATAATTTAGGGTTCACGCCTCAACTCCATTTTCTCCCCTGGAAATAGGCTGATGATTGCCTTCAGTTCAGTCGCTCAGTCATGTCTGACTCTTTGCGACCCATGGACTTCTGCAAACCAGGCTTCCCTGTCCATTACCAACTTCCAGAGCTTGGTGAAACTCATGTCCATCAAGTTGGTGATGCCATCCAACCATCTCATCCTCTGTCGTCCCCTTCTCCGCCCACCTTCAATCTTTACCAACATCAAGGTCTTTTCCAATGAGTCAGGTCTTAGCATCAGGTGGCCAAAGTATGGGAGCTTCAGCGTCACCATCAGTCCTTCAAATGAATATACAGGACTGATTTCCTTTAGGATGGACTGCTTTGATCTCCTTGTAGTCCAAGGGACCCTCAAGAGTCTTCTCCAACACCACAATTCAAAAGCATCAATTCTTTGGCACTCAGCTTTCTTGATGGTCCAAGTCTCACATCCATACATGACTACTGGAAACACCATAGCTTTGAGTAGATCGACCTTTGGCAGCAAAGTAATGTTTCTGCTTTTTAATATGCGGTCCTGGTTGGTTATAGCTTTACTTCCAAGGAGCAAGTGTCTTTGAATTTCATGGCTGCAGTCACCATCTGCAGTGATTTTGGAGCCCAAGAAAATAAAGTCTCTCACGGTTTCCATTGTTTCCCCTTCTATTTGCCATGAAGTGATGGGACTGGATGCCACGATCTTCGTTTCTTGAATGTTTAGTTTTAAGCCAGCTTTTCACTCTGCTCTTTCACATTCATCAAGAGGCTCTTCAGTTCCCCTTCACTTTCTGCCATAAGGGTGGTGTCATCTGCGTATCTGAGGTTATTGATATCTCTCCCAGCAATCTTGATTCCAGCTTGTGCTTCATCCAGTCCAACATTTCGCATAATAGACTCTGCATATAAGTTCAATAAGCAGGGTGACAATAGACAGCCTTGACATACTCCTTTCCCAATTTGGAACCAGTCCGTTTTTCCATGTCTGGTTCTCACTGTTGCTTCTTGACCTGCATACAGATTTCCCAGGAGGCAGGTAAGGTGATGTGGCATTCCCATCTCTTGAGGAATTTCCCACGCTTTGTTGTGATCCACACAGTCAAAGGCTTTTGCTCCTGAGTTCTGAGTTTCAGTGTCTCTGCCGTGCATGAAGAAATCTCTGGTTTTAAAGGATTTGGAATTAGTCAGAGGCAGACTGTGTCATACCTTTTTGCAAAGGAATTTCTACCCATTTCTTTACTGGGGTTAAACCACTGAAATAAATGCCTGACCCTTTTGGAGGAGCTTGCCATTTAGCTGGCAGAAATGGATGATCCTGCTCACAATTTTTATTGTCTGAATTGGGCAGGAAAATTACCCACTGGAATGGGAGATCCCAGTTCTTCATTCTGTCCTTAATGTTTTCTTGATTTCAATCTTCTAGGGTCATTGCTTCTTTCAGAGATGAAGCTTTGGGCTCTAGGGATCCAAGGACACCTGGCTGTCCCTTCTGCCCTCCACATGGTTTTAAGAACCCCTGGGAAGCTACCATATTCTCCCAAGGACAGTCTGGGGATAGGACAATGAGAGAGTCATTAAAAGCCAAGTGTTCTGATACAGGGATGCTGTGACAGCAGCTATGAAGTTGGCTCTGGAGCCCTACCTTCAGTTTTACACTCCGCTCACTAGCAAGATGGGTTTTAAGGAATGACACCAGCATGCAGGGTAGAGGAGAGCTTGGCATGCTTACTGGAGCCCTCAGTTGACTTCTCCTTGTGTAAATTTTGGACTGTTTTCTGCTATGTCTCAGGACACTTCTCCTAATATTGTTGAGGGCCAGAGAACTTCTCAGTCTTAACTTTCGTCCTGAACCTGAATTTTCTATAACCAACTACTCTTTGCTGGAGCCCCTAATTTTCCCGTATACCAAAGAAACAGCCCTCTGGGGACTTCCCTGGTGGTCCAGTGGTTAAGGTTCTGCACTTCGAATGCAGGGTTCTAGGTTCGATCCCCTAGTTGGGGAACTCGTCCCTACAAGGTGCAGCTACGTGTAGGCCTGTAGCAACTAGTGAATCCGCATGCTGCACCTACAACCTGGCATAGCTAAATAAATAAATGAAAATATTTAAAAAGTGCCCTCTGTCCCAAATATGATCCTACACCCATCTTATGAGATTCTTTTTTTTTAACACAAATATATCAACAAAAATGTGGAATAAGTTCTTATACCTCCATACTAAGTGAAGTAAGTCAGACAGAGAAAGGCAAATTTATGACATCACTCATATGTGGGATCGAATGAATTATTATTTTTTTAGAATCTAATTTAAGAATGATACACATGAACTTATTCGCAAAACAGAAAGACACTCACAGATTTAGATAACAAAATGGTTGTCTAAGTGGGGGGGAAGATTAAGGGGAGGGGATAGAGAATTTGGGATGGACATGTACACACTGCTATATTAAAAATGGATAACCAACATGGACCTACTATTTAGTACAGGGAACTCTGCTCAATGTTATGTAGCAGCATGGATGGGAGGGCAGTTTGAGGGAAAATGGATAGACATATATGTATGATTGAGTCCCTTTGCTATCTCCTTAAAGCTATCACAACACTGTTAATCAATGATACTCCAATATAGAATTACATCTTTTTTAAAAAAAGGACTATGACACTCAGGTTACTAGGCATCAGAAAGAGGCAGAGCTCTTTACTCCTCTCCACTCTGCCCGTGTAGGTTCTGTATTCACCAACGATGAAATACCCACACTCATTACTTTGAAAGACATGTGGCTTCCTTATGTACTGTCCACTGACCTTATGCTCATGAGTGAATGAACACCCGACAACTGTGCACAAATAACACCATGGACCTGGAGATTGTCATAGTACGTGAAGTCAGTCAGACAGAGAAAGACAAATACATGATATCACTCATACGTGGAATAGAATTTATTATTACTTTTTGGAATCTAATTAAAGAATGATACAAACGAACTTATAGAAAACAGGAAGAGACTCAGATTTCACAAACAAATTTATGGTTACCAAAGGGGAAACGTGGGAGGGAGAGAGAAACTAGGAGTTTGGGATTAACAGATACACAGTCAGTCAGTCAGTCAGTTCAGTCGCTCAGTCCTGTCCGACTCTTAGTGATCCCATGAATCACAGCACGCCAGGCCTCCCTGTCCATCACCAACTCCCGGAGTTCACTCAAACTCATGTCCATCGAGTCGGTGATGCCATCCAGCCATCTCATTCTCTGTCGTCCCCATCTCCTCCTGCCCCCAATCCCTCCTAGCATCAGAGTCTTTTCCAGTGTGTCAACTCGCCGCATGAGGTGGCCAAAGTATTGGAGTTTCAGCTTTAGCATCAGTCCTTCCAATGAACACCCCCAGTACTATATATAAAATAAATAACCAACAAGGACCTACTGTATAGCATAGGGAATTTTACTCAATATCCTGTAATAAATTAATGGGAAAATGATCTGAAAATGAAAGAATATATGTATAACTGAATCACCTTGCTCTACACCTGAAACTATCACAATGCTGTAGATCAACTATACCCCCAAAAATATTTACAGACATACAATTTCCATTTTTCTGTTAAGATTAGTGGATAGTGTACTGAGTTCCTCATCAATGAATGCAGAGACTAGATACAGGGGAGTCACGGCTCATGAGCAGAAAGGGGCTGATAAAGGGAAAACACACAGAAATCAGGCTGGCTGCATTCACCAACCACCAACTGGGATTATGATTAAGAGCAAGAGTAACGTTAAAGATGCAGGACAGGGTGTGGAAACACATGAAGGTGCTCGCCAAGAGCAGGATGCTTTGGGTGGCTCTGGACTCAGCGGAGGGTCTGGGAGACACAGTAGCCTTGTGAATATACTGGACTCGCTGACTGTGTCTGTACAGGGTGAGAATCATGGAGCCACTGGCCCAGAAGATGAGCACAGAAAATGACATTTCAGGGAACGCTATCAAAGCTACATATAGTGAGCCTGAGATGTTCTCAAGATCTGTGACAACACAGTACCCTGAATCTCTTGTATTTGTCATGTTTGTGCTGTGCCTTTTGTCAGAAACATATAATGCATACAGAGGAAAAATGAGATGTACAAACAGGCACTGGATCCAGCAGAAGGCAATGGAGAAGGCAATGTGCTTTGGGGCTTTAAGATTCTTCCAACAGGAGTTCATGGGGCTGATCGTGATGGTCTGAAACACACTCAAGAGGCAGGTGGTGCCAATGGACATACTCCTGCCCACTCTGTCAACATACAAAATAAGTTTGCAGGCAAAATCAGTAAAAACATGTTTCCACCCCAAAGCTGTAATTGTCTGAGGGACTCCTTTCGAGAGAATGACCAAGGAGTTGGCTATAGTCAGGTGTTTTAGAATCATAACCGTGGCTCTCATCCTGCTTTGAGTGTGGTAAAGAAATAGGTAACGGTAAAGAAGGGAGAAATTGCCCAGAATTCCAATCATAATCTGTGATATGAATATTACTCCTAGGGCCAAATCTCTGGGGGTTATGTTTTTTTTTCATTCAATATTTTTAAATGAAAGTGTTCTCCTTCTTTTAAAGGGTTTTTATCTTTATTATTTATGAGGCTGCACCAGATCTTCGATCTTCATTGTGGCATGTGGGATCTAGTACCCTGATCAGGGATTGAACCCAGGCCCCCTGCGTTGGGAGCACTAAGTCTTAGCTCCTGGAACACCACAGATGTCCCCAAATATTTTCCTTTAAATAGTGACAGTCATTCTTCTGAGTAAAATGTCTCATTGATGTGTTTTGACAGCAAGTGTAGTGTTACTTTTGTGCTCCTATTGGTTGGCCAAGGTTTCATGAGACAGGAAGAGATGGAGAGATAGCTGGTGTATTTCATGAAAAAGTCAGCAGTAAGGATGAAGCAGAGTTAACCTGGAAGAAGCAATGACAAGGGAGAGTAATTGGGAAGAGAGCTTATTACAACATTTCAAGAATAAGCTGAAATTTGCTAGCCAGATTGGAGAAAAGTAACACTTCAATCACTGCCCATATCATCGGATAAATCTATTCTGGATAGATTCCATTTCTAATTTTAAAAATCATGAAATTTTTAGAAAAACAACTTCAAAATTTTAAATTAAAAATATATCTGAAACACCACAAAACATATAAACCATCTGACAAAATGACTTTCTCTTATCTTAAGCTTCTGTTAAGACTGACTCACATCAACACACACACACACACAAGATTTGTCACCAGCAGAAAGAACTCCTAAAGGCCATACAGTAGAATAAAACATGACCAAACTGTTTCAACAGAAACTTCAATAGTTAGGCAATGGATAATACATATGCAAAAAATATACAATGTCCTTAGGAATCAGGAAAAGGAAAATATAACCACTACCTACACATCAAGCACCATCCAGAAAACTAGAATGGAAATGACAGAAATACAACGTTTTGGCAAAGATGTGGCTCAAGCAAGAATCTCAATCAGATATTAAAGTTGGAACAAAGATTTTGGAGACTAGATGTCATCTTCTGCTTCAACGATTCCTCTCCTGTGCGCATCATCAAGTCTAGCAGAATTTACATGCTAGCACTTACCCATTACTCATGTGTGTGTGCATGCTCAGTCGCTTCCGTCGTGTCTGACTACTTGAGACCCTATGGACTGTAGCCCGCCAGGGATTCTCCAGGCAACAATATTGGAGTGGGTTGGCATGCCCTCTTCTGGGGGATCTTCCTAATGCAGGAATCAAACCTGTCTCTTCTGAATTGCTGGCAGATATTTGCCCACTGGGAAGCCCACATATTACTCATAATAGCCCTAACATCAAAACTACCCAGTTGTCCATGAACAGTAGAAAAAATTAGTAGAATTAATCCTTTGATAATCACAGTGAAGACCTATATAGCAATGCTAATGTATACAAATATTTAAATGCAATAATACAAAGAGTAGTCATATGTGGATGTGAGAGTTGAACCAGAAAGAAAGCTGAGTGCTGAAGAATAGATGCTTTCAAATTTTGGTGCTAGAGAAGTCTCTTGAGAGTCCCTTGGCCTGAAAGGAGATCAAACCAGTCACTCCTATAGGAAATCAACACTGAATATTCATTGGAAGGACTGATGCTGAAACTCCAACACTTTGGCCACCTGATGTGAAGAGATGACTCACTGGAGAAGACCCTGATGCTGGGAAAGACTGAGGGCAGGAGGAGAAGGGGGAACAGAGCATGAGATGGGTAGGTAGCATCACCAACTCAATGGACATGAGCTTGAGCAAACTCCGGGACATAGGAAGGGCAGGGAAGCCTAGAGTGCTACAGTTCACGGGATTGCAAACAGTCGGACACAAGTTAATGACTAGAAGAACAACATACAAATAGATTCCCCAAAATCATATGCAACTGGGAGAAAAGGCCGATATGAAGGTTTTCAGACCCTATGATTCCATTTAAGTATAAAGCAGGCAAAAGTGATCTAATCTCTTAAATGTTAGAATAGTTGTAAAGCTCTTACCAAAAGTCCTGACCTACAATGGATTCAAGAAAACTATAGCCTTGGGAATAGAGACTTGGAGTATAAAGGGTTTCTAGGTGGCCCACAACATTCGGTCTCATTCACATACATACATATGAATATATATATAGTTTTCTTTACTGACTTTGGCTGTGTTGGGTCTTCACTATCGCACGGGCATTTCTCTCGTTGCAGAGAGCAGGGTCTGCTCTCTAGTTGCGGTGCTCAGGCTGCTCATTGCAGTGGCTTCTCTTGTCGTGGAGCTCAAGCTCCAGGGTGTTCAGGCTTCATTTGTTGCAGCATGTGAGCTCAGTATTTGCAGCTCCCGGGCTCTACAGCATGGGCTCAACAGTTGGTGCACGAGCTCAATCGCTCTGCAGCGTGTGGAATCTTCCCAGATCAGGGATTGAACCCACGTCTCCTGCATTGGCAGGCTGACTCCTTACCACTGAGCCACCAGGCTCAACAGTCTGGTTTTTGATCCAGTCATTGCCTGCAGAGATGTGGTCATTCCTGAAACTTCACTAGGCTGTGTACTTATAACCTCTGCATATGTTTTCAACTTTAAAAAAATCTATTACAAAAACCAGATTTTAAAGAAACTGGGAAGAGCTCTTTCTTTGAATGTTGGATCTGCTGATTGTGTCTGTAGAGGATGAGCCTTCGAGAGCCACAGGTCCTGATCATGAGCCCAACAGTAAACATCAGACAGTAACAACATGGCTGCATATAGTGAGTCACTGATTTAATTCAGAAGAGTGGTTCCCAGAGCTTTGCTCTCTGTGGTCATCTATTGCTTCATTTGGCAAGTCTATGCACTGGGAACGGATATACACCAGCTTACACCTGGTAGGCTACAGTCCATGGGGTCGCTAAGAGTCGGACATGACTGAGCGACTTCACTTTCACTTTTCACTTTCATGCATTGGAGAAGGAAATGGCAACCCACTCCAGTGTTCTTGCCTGGAGAGTCCCAGGGACGGGGGAGCCTGGTGGGCTGCCATCTATGGGGTCGCACAGAGTCAGACACGACTGAAGCGACTTAGCTGCAGCAGCAACAGCTTATACAAGGTCCAGCAGAGGGATAAGAAACTTCCACTCCTTTGGAGCTTTTCAGTTCTACCCAACTCTAGTTCCTGGGGAGGATCGTGATGGCTGAAGACATATAAGAGGAAGGAGGTGCCCACGGACACACCCTGCCAGGTCTGTGAGGATAGAAAATTGGATATGTCACCGAGGACATGCCTTAACTAACAACTGCCAGTGTCACGGGGATGCCTTAAAGAGAATGACCAAGAAGCGACTGTATACGCGTGCTTGAGGATCAAATGTGTGGATCTCAACCTTTAGGAAGAGATAATGGTAAAGGAAGAAAATGCTAGGATTCCTCCTGTAGTCTGAAATGAGCAGACCCTTCTTTGCAAATCCCTGGACGCCATTCTGCCAGTTGCTGGTGACTGGTGTTTTGTCTTCAGAATGAGAAGATCCTGTTTTGGAACATGTGCTGTGGGCTACAGTCATCAGATCAGTGAAAATCCCATATTTGCTTTGATAAATATTCACTTGAGAGGTTCATGGTCTCAAGTACATATTAGGAGGCTTCACAGAGTTGAATATGTAACCTTTAAATAGCGCTTCCGATGGATGCCTCACTATCGTACTACACCACATGAGGTGCTTTCTTTGATTTTTGTACCTGCCAGAGGGACATTATTTTCCTGAGGGCATTATTTTCAGTATTTTCAGCATTATTTCAAAAAGGATACCTGAGGTGCAGAGAGTTGAATGACCTGTGTAAATTCACACGCTGCTGTGGGTCTGAGTAATAGGAACCTGGTAGGCTAGTGGCCAAGACAGGGCCCTACCACTGTGTTACACTAATAAACCATCTTTCTCTGTTTTCAAATCATCCAGAGCTGAGTTTCATTTTGTTTTCATACTTTTCCACTTAATTCACATCATTTTTAAGTTTTATTATATAATCATGGTTATAAACAGTTCCTATTTTTAGCAACTTAAAAAAAAATAATTTATTTAAATGGAGGCTAATTACTTTACAATATTGTAGTGGTTTTTGCCATACATTCACATGAATCAGCCATGGGTGTACATGTGTTCCCCGTCCTGAACCCCCCTCCCAACTCCCTCCCCTCAGGGTCATCCCAGTGCACCAGCCCTGAGCACCGGGTCTCATGCATTGAACCTGGACTGGCGATCTATTTCACATATGATAATATACAAGTTTCAATGCTATTAGGAACTTTTCTTTAATCTAAGAATTTACCACATGGTCAATATCAAATATAAATGATTTTTTGAGGTCATAATAAAGTACAGATACAGTTTCACAGACTACTGTTACAGTAAATGTCCAAATTGGATTTAACAACGCAAGATTTGTTTAGTGTTAATTGGCCACAGAAAGTCTCATTTGCTATCATTCCAGGAGCGAAGCACAATGGTATCTATCAAATTATTGGACGATAAGTCCTTCTTCACTAAACTGTAATGCATGAAATACTGCTATGTGATAAAACGAGTGTAGCTCTTTTACCTACAACAAAAGACAAGATACACTTGGTCCTGACGATATCTTAACACTCATAATTAAAAACATATTTTCTCCTTAAATGTTACTTCTCTAACTCGAGTAGGGAAAGCATCTCGCCACAGTTGTTAGACCTGAATGTTTACCGTGGAGATAATCACTGTATCTAGTAAATGTATCACATTCCCAGAGCTTAATGAAAAAACCCATATTTACCCAAAAACAAACTCATATTCCAAATGTATGCAGAGGATTAGAAAAGTGTTACTGTGCTATCCTGGCTTCACCAGTGGCTCAGCAGGAAAGAATATGCCTGCAATGAAAGAGATGTGGGTTCGGTCCCTGGGTTGGGAAATCTCCTGGAGGAGGAAATGGCAACTCACTCCAGTATTCTTGCCTGGAAAATTCCGTGGACAGAGGAGGCTGGCAGGCTATGTTTCATAGTCTTAAAGAGCCAGACATGACTGAAGTGACTGAGCATGCATGCACAGTGCTATTCTCCTCTGTATTGTAGGCAAAAAGGCGTTATAAACCTACCTCTAATTATAATGAAAATTCAATCTTTAAATCTGGAAAGGAATGGAAAGGTGGCTCAGTGGCAATGAATCCACCTGTAATGCAGGAGACGCAGGTTCGATCCCTGGGCTGGGAAGATCCCCTGGAGGAGGAAATGGCAACTCATTCCAGTATTCCTGCCTGGAAAATTCACAGACAGAGGAACCTGGTGGGCTACAGTCCAGGGGGTCACCAAGAGTTGGACACAACTGAGCCCGCAGGCATGCATGCAAGGTAACATCAGAATGATTTCAAGACAAAAAGCCTTAAGACCTTAATAAAATGATTCTTCATCCTCACTGCGACGATTCAACATTGATCACCCACAGTGAAGATTTCATTCAATGACACCAGGAGGCATTAGGTAGGGTTTAGGATCCTCCTATCTCTTTACAAGCTCAGCTCATACCTACAGTCTTATTCTGCTTCCCTGTCTAGCTTTGCCACTGAATCCGTTCTTACCCCCCAAATCCCTTCTCCAGACATGAACACTTGCAGACTTCCTTCCATAAACTCTGTCTCTTGGGCTGAAATAGAAAATACTCGCCTGACTCCTTCCCACTGCCAGGACGGTGGGTTCAGGGTGAAGGTCACGACAGCCAGGACGTGAGTGCAAGGGAGGCGGTCAGACCCTGAGATATAGGTTTCTGTTCTGTGACCTCATCTTCCCTGGAATGCAATTATCATTTCATTTGAAGTGGTAATGACAGGGGAGGCTTGAGGAGCTAATGATCTTTCTGAAAATCTTTTTGAGTTGCTAATTTCGCAGCCAATTATGACTTTCCGGTGAGTATCTCCAAAGAGACCACTGATGTGTTTGGGAAGAGGCTTGTAATTCATGATCCCTGATGGCACAGGCGATCAACTGCGGAAGGAGGGTCATGCTGATGTCTGAGTGACTGGTCGTGAGTTATGCGTGTCTCAGGATTCCTGATTCCCCTAGAAGCTCTTCCACTAAACATCTAGTTCATGCTTCTTCTCTGGACTTCTAAGCTGCACTACTATTAGACTTGGATTCAGACATAGCACAGGAAGAAGATCTGGGATAGGAATAAAAGGAAGAACATGCAAGATGTTACTTTTTCATCTGTATGATTAGAAACAGGTTAGTTTGAGACTTTCCCGGTGGTACAGCGGATAAGGATCCGCCTGCCAGTGCAGGGGATATAGGTTCAAGGCCTGGTCCGGGAAGATCCTACTTGGTGTGGGGCAAATAAGCGGGGGCGACGCAACTACCAGCCTGTGCACTAGAACCTGGGAGCCCCAACCAGAGAAGCCACCACAACGAGAAGGCCATGAACTCCAACAAAGACCCAGCACAACAACCAAACAAAATAATTTAATTTGGTATAGGAACTATGGAAACGTTTCTAAGAGATGGTACTTTACAGATACGGTACTTTTCTGTCGAAGTTGGTCATATGCAATCCATATAATCTGCTTTTCATGATTTTGTTTTTAAAACCGCTTCTTAAAAATCAGAAGTTCAAAGGGAAATGCCAGTAAAGCATTTTCCTTAATGGTACTGGATCTGAAGAAGTGAATGTTAAGGATGTTTTATAGTAATGCCCCCAAGCACAAAACAGGACTGGGAGCTGACTGTGGCTCAGATCATGAACTCCTTATTGAAAAATTCAGACTTAAATTGAAGAAAGTAGGGAAAACTACTAGACCATTCAAGTATGACCTAAATCAAATCCCAAATGATCATGCAGTGGAAGTGACAAATAGATTCAAGGGATTCGATCTGATAGAATGCCTGAAGAACTAAGGACAGAGGTTCATGACACTGTACAGGAGGCAGTGTTCAAGACCATCTCCAAGAAAAAGAAAGGCAAAAAGACAAAACGCTTGTCTGAGGAGGCCTTACAAATAGCTGAGAAGAGCAGAGAAGCAAAAGGCAAAGGAGAAAAGGAAAGATATACCCATTTGAATGCAGAGTTCCAAAGAAGAGCGAGGAGAGATAAGAAAGCTTTCGTCAGTGATCAGTGGAAAGAAATAGAGGAAAACAGTAGAATTGGAAAGACTAGAGAGCTCTTCAAGAAAATTAGAGATACCAAGGGAATATTTGGACACAACTGAGCGACTGAACTGAAGGGAACATTTCGTGCAAAGATGGGCTCAATAAAGGACAGAAATAGCATGGATCGAACACGACTGAGCGACTGAACTGAACTGAACTGAACTGAAGCAGGAGATATTAAGAAGAGGTGGCAAGAATACACAGAAGAGCTATACACAAAAGATCTTCATGACCCAGATAACCACACTGGTGTGAGCACTCACCTAGAGTCAGACATCCTGGAATGTGAAGTCAAGTGGGACTTAGGAAGCATGACTACAAACAAAGCTAGTGGAGGTGATGGAATTCCAGTTGAGCTCTTTCAAATCCTGAAAGATGATCCTGTGAAAGTGCTGCATTCAATATGCCAGCAAATTTGGAAAACTCAGCAGTGGCCACAGGACTGGAAAAGGTCAGTTTTCATTCCAATCCCAAAGAAAGGCAATGGCAAAGAATGCTCAAACCACCACACAATTGCACTCATCTCACACACTAGTAAAGTCATGCTCAAAATTTTCCAAGCCAGGCTTCAGCAGGACGTGAACCGTGAACTTCCAGATATTCAAGCTGAATTTAGAAAAGGCAAAGGAACCAGAGATCAAATTGCCAACGTCAACTGGATCATCGAAAAAGCAAGAGAGTTCCAGAAAAACATCTACTTCTGTTTTATTGACTACACCAAAGTCTTTGACTGTGGAAATCACAACAAACTGTGGGAAATCCTTCAGAGAGGGCAGTACCAGACCACCTGACCTGCCTCCGGAGAAATTTCTATGCAGATCAAGAAACAACAGTTAGAAGTGGACATGGAAAAACAGACTGGTTCTAAATCGGGAAAGGAGTATGTCAAGGCTGTATATAATCACCCTGCTCATTTAATTTATATGCAGAGTACATCATGCAAAAGGCCAGGCTGGATGAAGCACGAGCTGGAATCAAGATTGCCAGGAGAAATATCAATAACCTCAGATACACAGATGACACCACCCTTATGGCAGAAAGAGAAGAAGAACTGAAGAGCCTCTTAATTAAAGTGAAAGGAGGAGAGTGAAAAAGTTGGCTTAAAACTCAGCGTTCAAAAAATGAAGATCATGGCATCCGGTCCCATCACTTCATGGCACATCGATGGGGAAACAATGGACAGTGACAGTGTCAGACTTTATTTTTCTGGACTCCAAAATCACTGCAGATGGTGACTGCAGCCATGAAATTCAAAGGCACTTGCTCTTTGGAAGAAAATCTATGACCAACCTAGACAGCATATTAAAAAATAATAATAATAAAATAAAATAAAAAGCAGCAACATTACTTTGCTTACAAAGGTCCATCTAGTCAAAGCTATGGTTTTTCCAGTGGTCATGTATGGATGTGAGAGTTGGACTATAAAGAAAACTGAGTACCAAAGAATTGATGCTTTTGAACTGTGGTGTTGGAGAAGACTCTTGAGAGTCCCTTGGACTGCAAGGAGATCCAACATGTCAATCCTAAAGGAAATCAGTCCTGAATATTCATTGGAAGGACTGATGCTGAAGCTGACACTCCAATACTTTGCTCACCTGATGCAAAGAACTGACTCATTTGAAAAGACCCTGATGCTGGGAAAGATTGAAGGCAGGAGGAGAAGGGAACGACACAGGATGAGATGGTTGGATGGCATCACCAACTTGATGGGTATGACTTTGAGAAAGCTTCGGGATTTGGTGATGGACAGGGAAGCCTGGCCTGCTACAGTCTGTGGGGTCGCAAAGAGTCGGACACGACTGAGCAGCTGAGATGACTGACTGACTGATGCTAACCATGACCTGAAGTGCAAATAGGGATATAAGCACAGAAAACAGAGCATTTTGAAAAGCCTCCTTTATGAACAAAGGTGCAAGGATCAGGTGTTATAACAAATTGTTTTTACAATTCTTTTAAACATCAGACAGCCAGTGCTTCTTTCTCAACTCAACAGCATAGGATTGTTACCAGAGGTCTTTACACTTGTGCTGAAATTTCATTAAGGAGCACTCATTGGTTACACAATTGATGAAGACACACAACACAAAAGCCTCCATCACTCCTTCAGATTTCCAACAGACACGCCCACAGTCTGAACAAGGTCTACTCTCTAGTTCCCATGGGTGTTTTTGGTCCCGCTGAGAAGTTAAAGGGAGCACAGTTCACACAAAAGCACATCCACTTCTGACTCCAACTGCAAGTGTGGGCTTTCCCAAATCCATGCCCATTCCGGTAATTCTCTTGAAGGACTCAGCACGAACTGGTGCTGTTCTCCTCACAGTTATGGTGTATTACATGGAAAGATACAGACTAGCATCAGATAAGGAAGAGATGCAAGAGGTACAGCAGCCCAGGACAACGCCAGACCGCTCATTGTTCTCTGCACAGGGCATCTCCTGGTCTCTGGCCCCAACTCTCAGCAAAATGCACATAATTGCCTGAGCATCTGTATTTAGTGTATTTACTATAGGCTTCACAAGACAGATGGCAATAGTATCTCTGAATGTGCCTAACATTTCCAGAGCCAGTATGAGGTCGATAGAGATTTCATGAGACAGTGACTCCATCTTCAGTTCAGTTCAGTTCAGTTCAGTCGCTCACTCGTGTCCGACTCTCCGCGACCCCATGAATCACAGCACGCCAGGCCTCCCTGTCCATCACCAACTCCCGGGGTTCACTCAAACTCATGTCTACAGAGTCGGTGATGCCATCCAGCCATCTCATTCTCGGTTGTCCCCTTCTCCTCCCGCCCCCAACCTTTCCCAGCATCAGAGTCTTTTCCAGTGAGTCAACTCTTCACATGAGGTGGCCAAAGTATTGGAGTTTCAGCTTTAGCACCAGTCCTTCCAATGAACACCCAGGATCGATCTTCCTTAGAATGGACAAAGCTATTATAAACATTTTCACAGATTTCTATGAGTTCAAGTTTTTTTCCCCTTTGTTCTGCTGACCTCACTTTGGGTAAGGCTTATTCTTCACCACACTGTTTCCAAGTCAGTGAATGCAATCATATCTGGCCACACATACTCTAAACACACACATACACATACATAGACAGTCTGACACACACGTTTGCACACTCAGTTATATACTTAATCACCCCATACTCCACACTCCTCCTGCACTCACAAACGCTCATGACACATGGAACCACACTCACATTATTGCACACTCTTCCCTCACACGCCAACATAAAACACAACCCCACTCACTTTCACAGAATCATTTATTCGGTCATCAAGAGGGTTATTATGTCCGTCATGTGTTTGTATAAGGAAAGTCTGAATCTTTTCTGGGGAGTACAGGCCAGCAAAAGGGCGGAAACGTATGCACTTTACCCTCCGTCCATCCTGTCAGAGCACTCAAGGATAATATAATAGACATGCGTCTTTTAAAAATTTCTGAGAGCTTTGCCAGTTGAGGTGGGGAAGCTGCTGTTGCTGCTGCTGCTAAGTCGCTACAGTCGTGTCCGACTCTGTGAGACCCCATAGACGGCAGCCCACCAGGCTCCGCCATCCCTGGGATTTCCCAGGCAAGAACACTGGAGTGGGTTGCCATTTCCTTCTCCAATGTGTGAAAGTGAAAACTGAAAGTGAAGTCGCTCAGTCTTGTCCGACTAGTAGCGACCCCATGGACTGTAGCCCATCAGGCTCCTCTGTCCATGGGATTTTCTAGGCAACAGAACCGGAGTGGTTTGCCAGGTGGGGAGTAAGGTATAAACGCTGGAATGCCTGCGGGTATGACTGAGAGCAGGTGTGATGGAGAGAGAGATAAGCAAGAGGACATGGGGGCAGGTCAGAGGGTAAGGTGAGGGAAAGGGGTTCTGGGGTGCACAGTACAGGAGGAAAGAGGCTGCAGGAGTAAACGGCACAAGGATTTGAAAGCTGCAGCGGGTTTCAAGTCCACTGCGGGATTTAAGGGAACTCGGAGGTTAAGCAAAAGCGTTAAGGGCACATCACATCTTTGCACTATGGGGAATAAGGGTTACAGGAGGCATGGGAACATAAAAGAGATTCCACTGAATATTCAGGTTATATTGGGTAGTGTGTTCATTTTTACGATGCTAACTCCTCCAAACCACGAATCTGGTATAGCTTTCCACCTGTTTGTGTTGTCATTTCTTTCCTCAGTGTCTTACAGGCTTCCAAGCACATGTCTTTTACTTCCTTTCCTACTTTCTGAGGAAATGGATGCTTTTACTATATTTTTCAAGCATTTTACTAGCTTTGAACATGGTTGACTTACTACCTTTACCAATGAGATTTCTCCTTTTGTAATGTTCATGCTTCTAGTGTGGCCTTTTTTCTGCTTAGAGGAAGTCCCGCTAACATTTCTTTTACAGCTGGTTTCACACTGCTGAATTCTTAACTTTTGCTTGTCTCTAAAACTTTTTTTTTTTAATTTATTTTATTGGAGGCAAATTACCTTACATTAATATATTGGTTGCTTTTGCCATACATTGACATGAATCCGCCCCGGGTGTACATGTGTTCTCTTTCTGGAACGCCCCTCCCACCTCCCTCTTCCCCATATCCTCCCTCCATGTCATCCCCGTTACCTCTCCATCAAATCTAAACGAAAGCCTTGCTGAGTACTCTTGGTTACAGATATAGGTTGGGTCACAAAATTCATTTGGGTTTTTCCATAAGATCTTACAGAAAAACTCAAAAGAACTTTTTGGCCAATCCAGTATTTTCCTTTCATCATTTAAGTAATACTGTTCCACACCTCTTGGCCTGTAGAGTTTCTGCTGGAAAGTCAAATGATAGCCTTACAGGTGTCCCTTTGTAGGTAACTTGTTCCTTTTCTCTTGCTGCTTTTGATATTCTTTATTTTTAAAGAGTTACTTTATAGCACAGGGAAATATATTCAGTATCTTGTAATAACCTGAAGTGGCATATAATCTGAAGAAAAAACTCAAGTCACTTTGCTGTACACTGAGGCTAACAAACCACTATAAATCAACTATACCTCTAAAAAGAAAGAGAGAGTGGAGTCTATTTCCCACAGCCTTCTGGCTCTCCTGAATTTTAAAGCTAAATGTTCTGGGTGCTCATCTTCTCCATGTTAGAGCTGCAAGTAGGGCTCAGAACCCTCACCCCTTGAGGAGAATCTCTGTAGTTTTATTGTTCTCCTGAATGTAGGTCACACGCCCAGCGCTATGGCTCTTGACTATACAGAGATTCCAACCCTCCTCTGTCTCGTTGTGGGCCCTTCTGCGTTTCTTGTGTTGTAGCAGACCTTTTCTGGTAGCTTCCAGTCTTCCTCATTAATATTTTCTCTGTATTCAGTTGTAAATTTGGTGTGTCCATGAGAAGTGAAGAGCTCACAGTTTTCCTGCTCCACCATTTTGGAGCAGTCGCCTGGGGGTATTCTTGGTATAGCAGCCCCCAGCTGACTAAAAGAGATTGTTCTGGTTAAGGAAGGTGGGTTGATTAGACTCACCTGAACTTTAGGAGTCAAATAGAGATAATTGAAAGACAAGAGACTGAAAACAGGAGAGGGACTCAATTTGCCAATGCAGGCATGGTAGATGGAGAGAATTCAAATGTAAGTCTGTCAAAGGAAACACATTCTACCAACAACACGAATCAGACTGGAAGCCATTCTTATTCAGGTTCCACTTCAAAAATTCTCTTTGGACACTGCAAGGGAAGGAATGAATGAATTGGCAACTGTGCACTGTGGAAATATATCCAATTCATGTATATCACATAATCAGTTCAGTTCAGTTCAGTCGCTCAGTCGTGTCCGACTCTCCGCGACCCCATGAATCACAGCACACCAAGCCTCCCTGTCCATCACCAACTCTCGGAGTTCACTCAAACTCATGTCCACAGAGTCGGTGATGCCATCCAGCCATCTCATTCTCCGTCGTCCCCTTCTCCTCCCGCCCCCAACCTTTCCCAGCATCAGAGTCTTTTCCAGTGAGTCAACTCGTCTCATGAGGTGGCCAAAGTATTGCAGTTTCAGCTTTAGCATCAGTCCCTCCAATGAACATCCAGGATTGATCTCCTTTAAAATGGACTGGTTGGCTCTCCTTGCAGTATAAGGGACTCTCAAGAGTCTTCTCCAACACCACAGTTCAAAAGCATTGATTCTTCGGCGATCAGCCTTCTTCACAGTCCAACGCTCACATCCATACATGACCATGGGAAAAACCATTGCCTTGACTAGATGGACCTTGGTTGGCAAAGTAATGTCTCTACTTTTTAATATACTATCAAGGTTGGTCATAACTTTCCTTCCAAGGAGTAAGCGTCTTTTAATTTCATGGCCGCAATCAGCATCTGCAGTGATTTTGGAGCCCAAAAAAATAAAGTCTGACAATGTTTCCACTGTTTCCCCATCTATTTCCCATGAAGTGATGGGACCAGATGCCATGATCTTTGTTTTCTGAATGTTGAGCTTCAAGCCAACCTTTTCACTCTCCTCTTTCACTTTCATCAAGAGGCTTTTGAGTTCCTCTTCACTTTCTGCCATAAGGGTAGTGTCATCTGCATATCTGAGGTTATTGATATTTCTCCCAGCAAGCTTGATTCCAGCTTGTGCTTCTTCCAGCCCAGCGTTCCTCATGATGTACTCTGCATATAAGTTAAATAAGCAAGGTGACAATATACAACCTTGATGTACACCTTTTCCTATTTGGAACCAGTCTGTTGTTCCATGTCCAGTTCCAACTGTTGCTTCCTGACCTGCATACAGGTTTCTCAAGAGGCAGGTCACGTGGTCTGGTATTCCCATCTCTTTCAGAATGTTCCACAGTTTATTGTGATCCACACAGTCAAAGGCTTTTGCATAGTCAATGAAGCAGAAATAGATGTTTTTCTGAAACTCTCTTGCTTTCTCCATGATCCAGCGATGTTGGCAATTTGATCTCTGGTGCCTCTGCCTTTTCTAAAACCTGCTTGAACATCTGAGAGTTCACAGTTTACATACTGCTGAAGCCTGGCTTGGAGAATTTTGAGCATGACTTTACCTGTGTGTGAGATGAGTGCAATTGTGCGGTAGTTTGAGCATTCTTTGGCATTGCCTTTCTTTGGAATTGGAATGAAGACTGACCTCTTCCAGTCCTGTGGCCACTGCTGAGTGTTCCAAATCTGCTGGCATATTGAGTGCAGCACTTTCATAGCATCATCTTTCAAGACTTGAGATAGCTCAACCGGAATTCCATCACCTCCACTAGCTTTGTTAGTAGTGATGTTTTCTAAGGCCCACTAGACTTCACATTCAAAGATGTCTGGCTCTAGGTCAGTGATCACGTTATCGTGACTATCTTGGTCGTGAAGATCTTTTTTGTACAGTTCTTTTGTGTATTCCTGCCACCTCTTCTTAATATCTTCTGCTTCTGTTAGGTCCATACCATTTCTGTCCTTTATCGAGCCCATCTTTGCATGAAATGTTCCCTTGGAATCTCTAATTTTCTTGAAGAGGTCTCTTGTTTTTCCTATTCTGTTGTTTTTCTCTATTTCTTTGCATTGATAACTGAAGAAGTCTTTCTTATCTCTCCTTGCTATTCTTTGGAACTCTGCATTCTGATGCTTATATCTTTCCTTTTCTCCTTTGCTTTTCACCTCTCTTCTTTCAACAGCTATTTGTAAGGCCTCCTCAGACAGCCATTTCGCTCTTCTGCATTTCTTTTCCATGGGGATGGTCTTGGTCCCTGTCTCCTGTACAATGTCACGAACCTCCGTCCAGAGTTCATCAGGCACTCTATCTATCAGATCTAGTCCCTTAAATCTATTTCTCACTTCCACTGTATAATCATAAGGGATTTGACTGAGGTCATATCTGAATGGTCTAGTGGTTTTCCCTACTTTCTTCAATTGAAGTCTGAACTTCGCAATAAGGAGTTCAGGATCTGAGCCACAGTCAGCTCCTGGTCTTGTTTTCGCTAACTGTATACAGCTTCTCCATCTTTGGTTGCAAAGAATTTAATCAATCTGATTTCGGTGTTGACCATCTGGTGATGTCCATGTGTAGAGTCTTCTCTTGTGTTGTTGGAAGAGGGTGTTTGCTATGACCAGTGCGTTCTCTTGACAAAACTCTATTAGCCTTTGCCCTGCTTCATTCCGTGCTCCAAGGCCAAATTTGCCTGTTACTCCAGGTGTTTCTTGACTTCCTACTTTTGCATTCCAGTCCCCTATAATGAAAAGGACATCTTTTTTGGGTGTTAGTTCTAAGAGGTCTTGTAAGTCTTCATAGAACCGATTAACTTCGGCTTCTTCGGCATTACTGGTTGGGGCATAGGCCTGGATTACTGTAATATTGAATGGTTTGCTTCGGAAACAAACAGAAATCATTCTGTCATTTTTAAGATTGCATCCAAGTACTGCATTTCGGACTCTTTTGTTGACCATGATGGCTACTCCATTTCTTCTAAGGGATTCCTGCCCACAGTAGTAGATATAATGGTCATCCGAGTTAAATTCACCCATTCCAGTCCATTTTAATTCACTGATTCCTAGAATGTCGACGTTCACTCTTGCCATCTCCTGTTTGACCACTTCCAATTTGCCTTGATTCATGGACCTAACATTCCAGGTTCCTATGCAATATTGCTCTTTACAGCACCGGACCTTGCTTCTATCGCTGTTCACATCCACAACTGAGTATTGGTTTTGCTTTTGCTCCATCCCTTTATTCCTTCTATAGTTATTTCTCCACTGATCTCCAGTAGCATACTGGGCACCTACCGACCTGGGGAATTCCTCATTCAGTATCCTGTCATTTTGCCCTTTGTTACTGCAAGATTGCCGGGAGAAATATCAATAACCTCAGATATGCAGATGACACTACCCTTATGGCAGAAGTGAAGAGGAACTCAAAAGCCTCTTGATGAAAGTGAAAGAGGAGAGTGAAAAGGTTGGCTTGAAGCTCAACATTCAGAAAACAAAGATCATGGCATCTGGTCCCGTCACTTCATGGGAAATAGATGGAAAAACAGTGGAAACAGTGTCAGACTTCGTTTTTTTGGGCTCCAAAATCACTGCAGATGCTGATTGCAGCCATGAAATTAAAAGACGCTTGCTCCTTGGAAGGAAAGTTATGACCAACCTTGATAGTATATTAAAAAGCAGAGACATTACTTTGCCAACCAAGGTCCGTCTAGTCAAGGCAATGGTTTTTCCCGTGGTCATGTATGGATGTGAGAGTTGGACTGTGAAGAAGGCTGATCGCCGAAGAATCGATGCTTTTGAACTGTGGTGTTGGAGAAGACTCTTGAGAGTCCCTTATACTGCAAGGAGATCCAACCAGTCCATTCTAGAGGAGATCAATCCTGGATGTTCATTGGAGGGACTGATGCTAAAGCTGAAACTGCAATACTTTGGCCACCTCATGAGACGAGTTGACTCACTGGAAAAGACTCTGATGCTGGGAAAGGTTGGGGGCGGGAGGAGAAGGGGACGACGGAGAATGAGATGGCTGGATGGCATCACCGACTCGATGGACATGAGTTTGAGTGAACTCCGGGAGTTGGTGATGGACAGGGAGGCCTGGCGTGCTGTGATTCATGGGGTCGCGGAGAGTCGGACACGACTGAGCGACTGAACTGAACTGAACTGAACTGCAATACTTTGGCCACCTCATGCGAAGAGTTGACTCACTGGAAAAGACTGTGATGCTGGGAAAGGTAGGGGGCAGGAGGAGAAGGGGACGACGGAGAATGAGATGGCTGGATGGCATCACCGACTCTGTGGACATGAGTTTGAGTGTACTCCGGGGGTTGGTGATGGACAGGGAGGCCTGGCGTGCTGTGATTCATGGGGTCGCGGAGAGTCAGACACGACTGAGCGACTGAACTGAACTGAACTGAACTGTTCATGGGGTTCTCAAGGCAAGTATACTGAAGTGCTTTGCCATTCCCTTCTGCAGTGGACCACATTCCGCTGTGGTCCATGTGATCAGATCGGCTAGTTTCCTGTGATTATGATTTCAGTTTGTCTGCCCTCTGATGCCCCCTAGCAATACCTACCGTCTTATTGGGGTTTCTCTTACCTTGGTCGTGGAAAATCTCTTCACAGACGCTCCAGCAAAGTGCAGCCGCTGTACCTTACCTTGGACGAGGGGTATCTCCTCAAGGCCGCCCCTCCTGACCTTGAACGCGGAGTAGCTTCTCTCGGCCCTCCTGCGCCCGCGCTGCCACCGCCTATTGGACGTGGGGTAGCTCCTCTCGGCCACCGGCCCTGGCCTCAGGCGTGGGGTAGCTCCTCAGGGCCGCGCCTCTTTGCGTGGTTCGTTGCGCCGGGGACCGCGTCTCTCGCGTCGCATAATAGTAGGGGATTTTCTTATTTCTTATCCAGGCAAAGTTGAGCCTGTGTACACTGGAGTCACGGCTCAAGAGCAGAAAGGGGCTGACAGTAGGGAAGCACACTGCTATGATTACAGTCTTGTTCACAAGGAAACAGCTCAGATGATCAAAAAGAGCCACAACAAGTTGAAAGATGGAGGAAAGAGTATAAAAATAGACAAAAGTGCTCCCCAGGAGAAAGAGAGTTTTGGAAGCTCTGGACTCAGGGAAGGACTTGGGGAAGGGGTCAGTCCCCTGAATGTGCTGGACCTGCTGCTTATGTCTGTACAGGATGAGAACCATGGAGCTGCCAGCCCAGAGCATGAGCCCCAAACATAAAACATCAGGAAATAATAGCAACATTGCACACAATGCCTCTCTGGTTCCGTCATGATGAACAGCAGAACAGTATCCAAAATCTATTTTCTTGGTGATGTTTTTGTCACTCCATTTTCCAGTTATATATATATAGGAAAAATGACCTTTACCAGCATTTGCAGGACCCAACACAGGAAAAGAGAGAGAACCACACACTTGGGAGTTGTTATTTTCAGCGCTGCCCACCTGGAGTTCCGGGACTGATCGTGATCAACTGAAAGACACTCAAGAGGCAGATGCTACCGATGGACACTCCCCTCCCCACTCTGTGCAGAAAGAAGAGAAGTTTGCAACCAAAATCACTGTGGATCTGCTTCCACCCAGAGACTGCCATTGTCTGGGGGACCCCTTTACAGAGGAGGACCAAGGAGTTGGCCACAATCAGGTGCTTAAGGATCAAATCTGTGGACCTTATCCTGGAGCCAGTGAAGTGAAGGACGCTATAACTGCAAAGGAGTGAGAAATTCCCCAGGATTCCAGCCACAGTCTGTGTTGAGATGATCATGTCCATTGTCCAATCGCTGCTGGCTGTCCTCTCAGTTCACAGTCACTGATGCTTGTCTTGTGAGTTAGAATATCCTGCCTGGGAACATGAGGTGTGGGTTACATGCATGGTATCAGCTGGTATCTCGTATTCTCCACTTAACATGAGTTCCCACTCGGAAACTAGCAGTTTATAAACAGTTGCATGTATGATATTTAAAGAGCATTAATATGTAAATCCAACCAGTCCATTATAAAGGAGACCAATTCTGGGTGTTCATTGGAAGGACTGATGCTAAAGCTGAAACTCCAATACTTTGGCCACCTCATGCGATGAGTTGACTCACTGGAAAAGAGTCTGATGCTGGGAGGGATTGGGGGTGGGAGGAGACGGGGACGACAGAGAATGAGATGGCTGGATGTCATCACCGACTCGATGGACATGAGTTTGAGTGAACTCCGGGAGTTGGTGATGGACAGGGAGGCCTGGCGGGCTGTGATTCATGGGGTCGCGGAGAGTCGGACACGACTGAGCAACTGAACTGAACTGAAGTGAATACGTAAAAGTAATCCCTGCAGGCTCTACACGTGATCACTTCTTCATTCTTCAAAATCTATGAGCCAGACCCTTGTTTGACCTTAATGATACAGAGAAGGGTAAGATAACCACAGAGCGGTTGAGTATTTGTCAAAATCTGCTTTTAGGACAGAGTGAGGACTTGAAACCCACCGGACTGGTTAAAAAAAAAAGTGCATCGATCCCTTCTTTCTGCCAAAAAGTTAACTACCTGTGTTCATATCAATCCAGATTTATATTTTGCTTTTTTTCACAACTTGTTCTTTCACTTTAGACTGGTACTATTTTATAACTTCCATTATAAGAAGATTCCAGTTTTGTCAAGTTTTATTCTGGAGGGCACTGTGTAGTGTGACTGAGGCTTTAGTTGTCTTGCTATATGTACATGCACTGCTGCCGGGAGAATCTGGCAGGAACCTGCCCAAGACAAGGTAATGTCATGAAGATGAGGATGGCTCAGAATTAAGATGCAGACAGGAAGATCCTTTGCTTTTATTTCAGAAAAGCAGTGATAATAGCATGTATCCCAGAAATTGTTAAACAGTCACATGTAATGCCATAAACTTTGGGACATAAAACACTCATGCATGATTAATTAGTGTAAGGAGTTACTAAATTATTATTTTCAGGTGATACAATTATCTATTTGTAATAGACAATATGGCAATGAATTAGGATTTGCAAATGATATTAACACAGCAGAGATATATACAAATCAAAACCTCCAAGGCATGTATTTTTTTGCATTTTATAAATGAAAATATCACATATTTAGATTGGTATTAAGAGACTTTTTAAATGGGCAGAAACGATATGATATATGACTGAGAGTTGCTCCCTGAAACTCAGCATTGTTATGTGAACTTTCCTTAACATTCCATAATATGAAGAGTGAAGACAGCCTCACCATAATCAACGGACTCAGGATGTTTTCAGTGAGGACACAATTACTGTCTCCATTAACATCCAGAGTCTGAGAAAACATTTTCCTTCAAGCCGTTTCCATGTGGATACACTTTCCGCACAGGATAACATTTCTTGCAGACACGTCATCCTCTTTATTGCCACCCTGGAGGTATTATTGCTATACCTCTACTCACCCTGAACATTGAGTCTATGTTTCCCCTACGGTAGATTCAAGAGTGAAATGATTTTACATCTACAGTTTTAAGCACCTTAACTAAGCAGGTTTCGTTTTCACTTGGACCAAGCCACGATAGTCACTGGCAGTGAGGATTCAATGAAACTGCCCGAGGAGCCAGCAGGGACTGGTGTAGGGTGAGGACCCCATCTCTCTCTATCAGCTCAGCTCGTACTTCACAATCTTCCCATGTTCCCACCTGGAGTTGGCACTGAATCCAGTGACTGCTCAGAAGACTGCCCCTTTCTGGTATAATCGCTTACTCAGCATCCTGACCTGCCTCTCTTGTACAGACTCTGCCTCTCAGACTGAAATAGAACATCCTTACCTGGCACCTTCCTGCTCCCAGGAGAGTGGGCTCCCTGATGGTCGTTGTACCCAGTATGTGTGTGGGAGGGAGGCAGCCGGACCCTGAAATATGGGTTTGAGATGCTGTGTCTTCCCCGCACTCCCATCAGAGCTGCAATTATCGTTTCACCTGCAGCAGCGATGGGAGTGCAGGCCTGGGATCTCAGACCATTTCTGGAAACTTTTCTCTCGGTTGTTAATTACTGGAAACAATGACAAGTTTCTAGTTAGCACCCTTAGGAGACTAAAGGAATGTTTCCAAGAGCCTTCTTATTTTCCGTGCCCACTAATGGCAGACAGGGTCTCACATGGACGAGTGTAAGAAATACTGAAATACGCACATGACTGGGGTAACTACGTGGGTCTCTCTGGAGTCTTCACTTCCATGAGATGTTTCTCTAGTACCCTCCCGACTGGCAGTCTGTAATCAGAACCATCAACTAAAGTATTGGTGGAGAAATGCAATGTGTCCAGTTACCCGGGAGGTACATTCAAAGAGATAAAAGGGAAAGGAGGAACATGGGAGAGCCCATTCTATGAATCATTAGCACAAATAAATCAATTGATTGAGACTCATTTTCATAATTCCATGACAATTATGAAGGAAATCTTGTCAGGAAATTCACTTTATTCCTGTTTAATCCTGTTGGTGATAAGAATGGGATGCAGAACAAATGCATAGAAACAAAGAGAGGTTTCGAGAAGATATCTCTTAAATAAAATCATCTAGATCTGATGGCTCAATGGTCGGAGCAATTACTTAATTCAGGAGGATCAAACCTAGACACTAAATTAAATACTACTAAAAACCAGTGGATCAACGGGAAATCAAAAAAATCAGAAACTACCTTGAAGCAAATAAAAATAAAACAGAAAGTTCAAAAATCAAGAAATAGAATAGGCAATTCTAAGAGAAACTGAGAAAGATAAAAGCATACCTGAAGAAACAAGAAAAATTTCACATAAACAACCTAACCCACCATCTAAAGAAATTATCTAAGGGATCACATAAAATGTCAAAGATAGGAGACAGAGGAAATAATATAAATCACAGAGAGTATTTTAAAAATCAGAGATCAAAACACCAACAGAAGAAGTCAATGAAACCAAGAGGTGCTTTTTTGAAAAGATACACACAACTGATAAGCCTTTAGCTGGGGTTCATCAAAAAAAAAAAAAGGGAGAGAGAACCTAGGACTTCCCTGGTGGTGCTGCAGTTAGGCTTCACCGCCTAGTGCAAGGGGTAAAGGTTTGATATCTGGAAAGGGAGCCAAGATCCCACATCCCTTGTGGACAAAAAGCAAAATGTGAAACTGAAGCAATATTGTAATAGAATCAATAAATACTTAAAAAATGGTTCACATAAAAAATCTTTGCTGCTGCTAAGAGGCATCAGTCGTATCCGACTCCGTGCGACCCCATAGACGGGAGCCCACCAGGCTCCGCCGTCCCTGGGATTCTCCAGGCAAGAACACTGGAGTGGGTTGCCACTTCCTTCTCCAAAGTGTGAAAGTGAAAAGTGAAAGTGAAGTCGCTCAGTCGTGTCCGACTCGTAACGACCCCATGGACTGCAGCCCACCAGGCTTCTCTGTCCATGCGATTTTCTAAATCTTTGAAAAAAAAAGAAAAAGAAAATAGGTACATGTACTGTTTTGTATCGGAGAAGGCAATGGCAAGCCACTCCAGTACTCTTGCCTAGAAAATCCCATGGACAGAGGAGCCTGGTAGGCTGCAGTCCATGGGGTCGCTACGAGTCAGACATGACTGAGCGACTTCATTTTCCCTTTTCACTTTCACACATTGGAGAAGGAAATGGCAACCCACTCCAGTGTTCTTGCCTAGAGAATCCCAGGGACGGGGGAGCCTGATGGGCTGCCGTCTATGGGGTCACACAGAGTCAGACACGACTGAAGTGACTTAGCAGCAGCAGCAGTTCCTAATGTTGCTGGACTAAAGGTGAGTGCAAAGGTTGAGCTCAGTGATTGGAATGCCCCATTCCAGCACCATATGTAGAACACCAAGGCTTCTATGTGTGCCCTGAAGGAGACCCTTACCCTCTCCCACCCCTTAGCTGAGGTTGCTAAAAATCAAGCAGAGACTCTCACCCTCTTGGTATGTATTACAAAGGATAACTCAGGAGAAAAATTGTGGGGTTCACACAATTATGTATCAAGAATTATAAGTCAAGTTGGGTTTTTTAAGGAAGATTTTATTTTAGAATAGTTTTAGATTTTCAAAACTGGCAAGACTATACAGAGTCTCTTTATATTCCACATTCACTTGGTGACTCTGAACTCTTATATGTGCTGCGTTGTTTAATTAATGAACTAATAGTAATTCATTTGTGCTAACTAAAGTCAATACTTTATTCATATTTTCTCAGTTTCTCTTTTATATCCATTTTCTTTTCTAAGAATTGATCCAGATACCAATTGTCATGTTGTACCCATCACTCCCTAGTCTCCTCTTTGCTGTGACAATTAATCAGACATTCCTCAGGTTTAATGATGGTGACAGATTTGAGGAGCACTAGTCCGGTATTTTCTGGAATGACCCTTAACTGAGGTTAATGTGACATTTCTTTCATGGTTATACTTGGGTTCTGTGTTTTGGGGAGGAAGCCAGCAGAGGTATAAGAGCCATTTTCATTTCATCATGTCAAGGGTCCATGCAACCAACATGACTTATCACCGTTGATGTTAACCTAGGTCTCCAGGATGAGTAAGGGCCTGTGATTTGCTCATCAAATGTTATTTTTATCCCTTTTCGTGGTGAGCTCATTGAAAGTAAGACACTCTGTGTTCAGTTCAGTTCAGTTCAGTTCAGTCGCTCAGTCGTGTCCGACTCTCCGCGACCCCATGAATCACAGCACGCCAGGCCTCCCTGTCCATCACCAACTCCCGGAGTACACTCAAACTCATGTCCACAGAGTCGGTGATGCCATCCAGCCATCTCATTCTCCGTCGTCCCCTTCTCCTCCCGCCCCCAACCTTTCCCAGCATCAGAGTCTTTTCCAGTGAGTCAACTTGTCGCATGAGGTAGGCCACACTTAAGCATGGGATGTTATTTTCCACTTTTTCATGATAAACTTTTAACACAATTATGTAGAATCTTTCTGAAAAGGAATTCTGTTTCCTCAAATACTTTATTTCTTCAATTGTATTTCATTTCAGTTTTCACTGGTACACATTAATTTTTGTACTTTGAGTTATAATCTAAAACCACTTTCTTAAAAAATCAAGTTGTCCAACTTGGTGATTTTAGGTGACTTTTGTGTGTCTCTGATGTAGCCCATCATTATGGTTCTTCTTACTTCTTATATGTACACCCGGGGCAGATTCATGTCAATGTGTGCCAAAACCAATACAATAATGTAAAGTAGTTAGCTTCCAATTAAAATAAATAAATTTAAAAAATAAAATAAAATTTCACACACACAAAGATAAAACATTTCCTGTTTTCTACTCTTTTATATAGGATTCTCAAATATTCTGTCCTAGCCCCAGCTTCAGCCATTACTTCACAAAGCAACAAGTACTCTTATTAGTGAATGGTGTGATGAGCCACAGTATGCACCATACATGTGGTCATGGCCACTGGTGTCTGAAAGGTGGCGTTGTATGCAGGTAGCCCAGGGGACAGAATATCCAGCCAAGCATGATATTTCTCAAACTTTAAAGTCTGACAGAATTTACCCTCCTTGGATTGTACCTGCCTTGGACAGGTGAGTTGCTTCTTCTTTCTGATTTCCTGTTTTTGAAAAGAGAATAGCCATCCTATTTGGTCACACCATTGGAATTTGGTAAGCATATTAAGTATCTGCTTTCAAAAAAAAGAAGACAATGGAGGAAACAAGCTCTTTGATTTCAGACTACACTGCTGTGCTACAGTCACCAAAACAGTATCCACCTGGCACAAACACAGACACATAGCACAGTGGAATAGAACAGAGAGCCCAGAGATAAATCCACACCCTAGTGGCCATTTAACCTATGACAAAGAAGACAGAACTATATAATGGAGAAAAGACAGTCTCTTCCAGAAGTGTAATGTGGGGTGGAATGGTGGGCATGAGACAGGTTAACAGGGAGGGGTTACGCATATACTTATGGCTGATTCACGCTGTTGTGCAGCACACAGCACTAACTAACACAACAATGGAAAGCAATGAACCTCCAATCAAAAATAAATTTTAAAAAAGTGATACTGGACTGCTATGTGTAAAAGAATGAAATTATCTGAATATTTTCTCAAAGTGTATCCAAGAATAAACACAAAATAGATAGATACCAATACGAAACTGTTCTGTTCTGTCGCTCAGTCGTGTCCAACTCTTTGCGACCCCGTGGACTCTAGCCTACCAGGCTTCTCCTTCCATGGGATTCTCCAGGCAAGAATACTGGAGTGGGTTACCATTTCCTTCTCCAGGGGATCTACCCGACTCAGGGATCGAACCCGGGTCTCCCGCATTGGAGGCAGACGCATTAACCTCTGAGCCACCAGGGAAGCCTGAATTTCGAATAAGAAACTGGAAACCATAAATTCCCTAGAAGGAAATATATCCAGAATACTTTCTGTCATTAAAGGTAGCAATGGTTTTGGGAGTCTGTCTTCTAAAGCAAAGGAAACAAAAGCAAAAATAAACAAATGAGACCTCAGTTCAGTTCAGTTCAGTAGCTCAGTCGTGTCCGAATCTTTGGGACCCCATGTACTACAACATGCCAGGCTTCCCTGTCCATCACCATTTCCTGGAGCTTGCTCAAACTCATGTCCATTGAGTCAGGGATGCCATCGAACCATCTCATCCCCTGTCATCCCCTTCTGCTCTTGCCTTCAATCTTTCCCAGCATCAAGGTCTTTTCCAATGAGTGAGTTCTTCATGTCAGGTGGCCAAAGTGTCAGCTTCAGCATCAGTCCTTCCAATGAATATTCATAACTGATTTCCTTTAGGATTGACTGATTTGATCTCCTTGCAGTCCAAGTGACTCTCAAGAGTCTTCTCCAACACCACAGTTCAAAACTGAGACCTAACTAAATTTAAAATATTTTGCACCGCAAAGGAAGCCATTGACAAAAGGAAAAGATAACATCCTGAATCAGATAAAATGGTTTCCAAGAACATGACAGGAAGGGAGTTAATAGTCAAATGTACGCGCAGTTCATACAACTCAATACTAAAAACAAAAACAATGTGGGAGAAAATGGGTGGAAAACCTCAATAAACATTATTCCAAAGAAGACGTGCAAATGGCCCACAGGCACATGAAAAGATGCTCAACATCATTATCCATTAGAGAAATGCAGTCAATATCACAGTTATACATCACCTCACATCCATCAGAACGGATATCATCAAAAAGATCACACGTAGCAAATGGTGGTGAGGATGTGGAGAAAGGAGAACTTTAGTACACCGTGGAAGGGATGGAAATTTGTGCAGCCACTTATGGAAAGCAGTATGGAGCGTCCTCAAAAACCTAAAAAGAACTACCAAGTCAAGCAGATAACCATACACCTGTAAGTATACTTTGGCCGCCTGATGCAAAGAGCTGACACATTAAAAAAGACCCTGATGCTGGGAAAGATTGAAGGCAGGAGGACAAGGGGATAACAGAGGATGAGATGGTTGGATGGCATCACCGACACGATGGACATGGGTTTGAGCAAGCTCCAGGAGTTGGTGAAGGATAGGGATGCCTGGTGTGCTGCAGTCCAAGGGGTCACAAAGAGTCAGACATGACTGAGCGACTGAAGAGCAATAATATACATCCAAAGAAAATGAACATACTAACTCAGTGAGCAGTGAGTGGATAAAGATGTTGTACACACACACACAGACACACACTGGTATATCAGTCAGTCAGAGAAGAATTACTTTTTGCCATTGCAACAGGAAGGACAGACATGGAAGCCAGTAAGCTTAGTGAAATAAGTCAAATACTGTGTGCTATGACTTATATGTGAAACCTAAAATATAAAACAGAAATGAATGAATACAACTAAACAGAAAGAGACTCAGATACAGAGAAGAAGCTAACTGTTGCTAACTGTTGGGAGAGAAAAAGAGGGTGGAACAAGGTACTGTAAGGATTTAGAAGTTAGAATCTATATATAACACTGAATCACTATGCTGCATTCATAAAACTAAAACTGTAAATCAAATACAATTATATAGAAAAAACTTAAATTTAAAAGGACTAATGGTTTTAATAGAGGTGCTAACTATGGCTAAAACTGCAATCATAAAACAATACCTAAATATATTACCATCTTGGACACTTATACATTTATACAATGCTATATGTCAAATACATTTAATTCTAAAAATCAGCTGAAGCATACTTTTTGTTTCTAATTTTTATGGGAGTATAATGTTCTTTTTGTTCTCCTTTTGTTGCACTTCACTTAAATCTGGTCATTTCTACGTGAAAATACTTGAGTGTACTAATCGCCATACAAAACTGTATTTCCAACAAATACTGCCATCTCCTGAAATGCATGAGACACCAGTTTGATTCCTAGGTTGGGAAGTTCCCCTGGAGAATGGACAGGATACCCACTCCAGTATTCTTGGGCTTCCCTGGTGGCTTAGATGGCAAAGAATCTGCCTGCAATCAGGGAGACCTGGGTTTGATTCCTAGGTTGGGAAGATCCCCAGGAGGAGGGCATGGCAATCCACTCCAGTATTCTTGCCTGGAGAATCCCCACGGACAGAGGAGCCTGGCGAGCTACAGTCCATAGGATCTCTAAGGCTGAGAGGATACACACACACATTTGAAATCTCTGATTTCATTTTCTAACACAGTTCACCGGTTTCCTTTTCCTTTAAGGGTTCATGTAATTACATGGGGGTCACCAAATAATCCAGGAAAATTCCCTCTCTTGACATCAACTGATTAGTAAACTTAATGGATTTGACCATGGGCCCAAACTGATTCAGCGCTCTGCTTCATCTGGGGAAATGGACCTACTGTGTGGAGAGGAAAAACACATACTTAGAAGGAAGAGATTCATCCTGGGTAAGACGCACAGGGTTCCAGCACCTTAGGATCAGACACCACTGCCAATAGAATGGTGACGTTCACGGAGCAGAGAGGAAGTAATGTCTCAAACCGGCAACAATTCCAGCTCTGCCATCTCCAACCACACCCCCTACCAAGGTAATGACTGCCAGCACACTCCTGAGAAAAGCGGAGACTTGCATCCACCTCAAATCCAGCTCGACCACCAAAGGCAACAGACACACACCAGGTACATATGGGCCCACCACCTAAGAACATCTCCTCAGGGTCATTCTGAGGCAACTGTTTTACCTAAACTCATTGAGGCAGACATAATTAGCAAAATCAAAATGCAAAAGAACTACTCGCAAATGAAAGACCAGTAGAACAACTCCTGAAAAAAAAATCAACAAGTTATCAGATAAAAATTTAATAAAAATATGAACCGAATGAAAGGGGAAAAGTGATGCAAATACTGAATATTTTAACTAGGAACTGGAAAATATATTTTTTTAAATTTTAGAAATGAAAAATAGCTGAAAGAAAATATACATAGAAGGAAGAGAGAGCAGACTAGGTGATACAGAAGAATGCACACATGATCTGGAAGGTACAATAATGAAAATTACCCAATAAGAAGACTAGAAAGAAGGACAATTTTCAAAACGATAGCCACTCAAGAGATCTCTGAGAACAGATCTTATGGACTCAGCACGAAAAGGAGCAGGTGGAAACAACTCAGGGGGTGGCACTAACGTATATACACCGCCATGTGTAACACAGATAGCAAGTGGGAAGTCACTGTACAGTGCAGGGACTCCAGCCTGGAGCTCTTTAACAACCTAGAGGGGTGGGGTGGGGTGGGAGATGGGAGGAAGTTCCAAGAGGGAGGGCACATGTGTATACCTATGGCTGACTCATGTTGATGTATGGCAGAATCCAACACAACAGGATAAAGCAATTAGACTCCAATTAAAAAATAAGTTATAGAAAAGAGACCTTGAGATAACATCAACAATGACAGCGAAAGTGTTAGTTGCTCAGTCATGTCCGACTCTTTGTGACCCCATGGACTGTAGCCTCTGTCCATGGAATTCTCCAGGCAGGAATATTGCAGTGGGTTGCCATTCCCATCTCCAGGGGATCTTCCCACACCAGGGATCGAAGCCAGGTCTCCCACTTTGCAGGCAGGTTCTTTACCGGCTGAGCCACCAGGGATTCAAACTATAAGAGTTCCAGAAAGAAAAGAGATAGGGATGAGGATGGAAGATATATTTGAGGAAATACGGCTTAAAATTTACCAAACTTGAGGAAGAAAACAGATATTCAGATGCTGGAAGCACACAGAGTTGGAAAAGATGAACTGAAACAGACCTACACATATCATCCAAGAAATATCATACTTTAAAAGTCAAGAATTCAAAAGGCAGCAACAGAAAAACAAAGAGTCATTTATGAGGGAACCCCCAAAAGACTATCAGTTGATAACTCTGCAGACACGCTGGAGGCCAGAAAGGAGCCGCATGATATATTCAAGGTGCTGAAAAGGAAAATCTGCAATCACAGATATTCTTTCCAGCAAGACTCTTATTTAGAACAGAAGAAGAGAGGAAGAATTTCTTAGACAAGCAAAAATGAAGAGAATTCTTTCACCTACACCTACACTAAAAAAATGTTGAAAGGTCTTTTTTAAGTGGAAAAGAAGTTTCAATCTATAGGAAAGAAAATCTGACATAAAGTAAGGCCAATATATAGTAAGGACTGAGGATCAACCACTTAATTCAATATATAGATGAAAAGACAAAGTAATGATAAAAGCAACTACAACTACAGCAGTTAACGGATAAGCAAGATGTAAATTATGACATCAAAAACATGAAATGTGGGTAAAAGGAGGAGAGAGTGTAAAAGTGTTAGAAGGAATCTGAATTTAAATGATGATCAGGTTAAACCAAGGAGCTGTAACGATAGGTCAATATATATTGAACCCCCTGGAAACCAAAACTCAACACTCTACAACAGACACAGATAAACTAAAAGAAAGCAATACAAGCATGCCACTGAAGAAAACCCTCAAACCGCAAGGGGGGAAACAAAAAGCAGTGACTGAAGAGCTACAAGCACAGCTGACAGACAAGTGATAAAACGCCCTAAGTCCAGACCTGTCAGTAATGACGTTAAGTGAAAGCGGACAAAACGCTCCAACCAAGAGACACAGGGCTGACTGGATTAAAACCAAAAACCAAACTCTTTCAGTATGCTGTCTGCAAGAGACTTGAAAGGGAAATGCTCAGTGTGTCCAAAACTTTGCGACCCCAAGGACTGTAGCCCCCAGGCTCCTCTGTCTATGGAGTTCTCCAGGCCAGAATACTGGAGTGGGTAGCTGTATCCTTCTCCAGGGGATCTTCTCAATCCAGGGACTGATCCCAGGTCTCCCTCATTGCAGGCAGATTCTTTACCATCTGACCACCAGGGCAGTGTGCAAGAGACTTACCTCAGTTTTAAATCTGCAAGAGCCTGAAAGTGGGAGGAATGGAAAAGATATTTCATGCAAACAAATTATAAGAACTCAGGGGTAGCAACACTCATGTCAGACAAATAGATTTGAAAACTAAGCCTATACCAAAAGACAAAGAATACTTACAATAACAAAGGGATCAATACAAGAAGAGAATGTTACGGTCATTCACATCTGAACCCAATATAGTTCAGTTCAGTTCATTTGCTCAGTTGTGTCCGATTCTTTGCAACCCCATGAACATGTCTAGCCTTGACTAGACAGACCTTTAGGGACAAAGAAATGTCTCTGCTTTTCGATACGCTGTCTAACTTGGTCATAACTTTCCTTCCAAG